>NC_088400.1:18943210-18953210 GCF_034236695.1 Oncorhynchus nerka | reverse complement strand
AAATATTCATCTGTTCTTTCCTATTAGGGTGTTGATTAATATTTAAATATTCATCTGTTCTTTCCTATTAGGTTTGATTAATATTTAAATATTCCTCTGTTCTTTCCTATTAGGGGTTGAATGATATTTAAATATTCCTCTGTTCTTTCCTATTAAGGGTTGATTCATATTTATCTAAGAGGTTATGTGATAGTAGAGTACCTTTTAGTCATAATGTATATAGACACCAGCTTTATTTTGATGATGTACTGTAACGCAGCCAGGTCAGCAGGGTGGGGATGAGAGAGTCGTCATTAATGTGCATTCAAATGAAAAGAGGTCAAATATCTAGAAATAATTGGCTTTGGTAACTCATTATACTTTAAATGGCTGGGAAAGTTTGTGTGCATTTGTGTGTGTGTCTGTGTGTGAGTCTGTGTGTGTCTGTGTGTGTCTGTTTGTGTCTGTGTGTGTGTGTGTGTGTGTGTGTGTGTGTGTGTGTGTGTGTGTTTGGGACAATTTAATTGTCCCATTCAGTCCCATTCAGCAGTCCATTGACCAGCTTGACAACTCCTGTCTACATTGGTTCCCCCCCCATCTGTCTCCTGGCCTTCTCAGAAACCAGTGGGGTGTTGTCTCGCCCCGGGATACCAGAGGGACATCCTCTCACACCCTCAGGCTCTCAGCAGGGCCAGCTGCGCCACCCGGATGGTGCCCCCCAGGGCGCATGGAAACACTGGCGTTCTCTTAACCAATCACAGGCTCAGGATAAAGACCATCATCCTCTTATCTAATCACAGGCGCAGGATAAAGACTGACATCCTCTGAACTAATCACAGGCTCAGGATAAACAATGGCATCCTTCCTAACCAATCACAGGCTCAGGATAAAGACCATCATCCTCTTATCTAATCACAGGCTCAGGATAAACAATGGCATCCTTCTTAACCAATCACAGGCTCAGGATAAAGACTGGCATCATCTTAACCAATCAGGGGCTAAGGATGAAGCCTGGCATCTTCTTAAACTAATCACATGTTCAGAATAAACACTGGTGTCCTCTTAACCAATGACAGGCTTGGGATGCAGCAACAGAGGAAGCAACAGACCCTCAGCATCCCCCCGCTCATCTCTCACTTGTATTGGACTGTACAACATTAGGTCTACAGCTATCTGGTACACATAGAGTAACCTCATCATTTAAAGTAATGCGTAATGCAAAGTAATGCCAAGTATTGTCAATTGTCTCTGGGTGAGAGAAGATTAGAAACATTTTTTTGTGAATGTTTCTGTCAGTGTTATTCCCCTCCTCTTTTCCCCTCTCCCTCCACTTCTCCTCTCCCTCTCTCCTTCCACCTCCTCTCCCTCTCTCCCTCCACTTCTCCTCTCCCTCTCTCCCTCCACTTGTCCTCTCCCTCTCTCCCTCCACTTCTCCTCTCCCTCCACTTCTCCTCTCCCTCTCTCCTTCCACCTCCTCTCCCTCTCTCCCTCCACTTCTCCTCTCCCTCTCTCCCTCCACTTGTCCTCTCCCTCTCTCCCTCCACTTCTCCTCTCCCTCCACTTCTCCTCTCCCTCTCTCCCTCAACTTCTCCTCTCCCTCTCTCCTTCCACTTCTCCTCTCCCTCTCTCCCTCCACTTCTCCTCTCCCTCCACTTCTCCTCTCCCTCTCTCCCTCAACTTGTCCTCTCCCTCTCTCCCTCCACTTCTCCTCTCCCTCCACTTCTCCTCTCCCTCTCTCCCTCCAGTTCTCCTCTCCTTCCACTTCTCCTCTCCCTCTCTCCCTCCACTTCTCCTCTCCCTCCACTTCTCCTCTCCCTCTCTCCCTCTTCTCCCTCCCTCCGCTTCTCCTCTCCCTCTCTCCCTCCACTTCTCCTCTCCCTCTCTCCTTTCACTTCTCCTCTCCCTCTCTCCCTCCACTTCTCCTCTCCCTCCACTTCTCCTCTCCCTCTCTCCCCCAACTTGTCCTCTCCCTCTCTCCCTCCACTTCTCCTCTCCCTCCACTTCTCCTCTCCCTCTCTCCCTCCACTTCTCCTCTCCCTCCACTTCTCCTCTCCCTCTCTCCCTCCAGTTCTCCTCTCCCTCTCTCCCCCACTTCTCCTCTCCCTCTCTCCCTCCACTTCTCCTCTCCCTCTCTTCCTCCAATTCTCCTCTCCCTCTCTTCCTCCACTTCTCCTCTCCCTCTCTCCCTCCACTTCTCCTCTCCCTCTCTCCCTCCACTTCTCCTCTCCCTCCACTTCTCCTCTCACTCTCTCCCTCCACTTGTCCTCTCCCCCTCTCCCCTCACTTCTCCTCTCCCTCTCTCATCCAATTGTCCTCTCCCTCTCTCCCTCCACTTCTCCTCTCACTCTCTCCCTCCACTTCTTCTCTCCCTCTCTCCCCCCACTTCTCCTCTCCCTCTCTCCCTCCACTTCTCCTCTCCCTCTCTCCCTCCACTTCTCCTCTCCCTCCACTTCTCCTCTCACTCTCTCCCTCCACTTGTCCTCTCCCCCTCTCCCCTCACTTCTCCTCTCCCTCTCTCATCCAATTGTCCTCTCCCTCTCTCCCTCCACTTCTCCTCTCACTCTCTCCCTCCACTTCTTCTCTCCCTCTCTCCCCCCACTTCTCCTCTCACTCTCTCCCTCCACTTCTCCACTCCCTCTCTCCTATCTTAATGTAAGTTCGGGGTGGCGAGAGAGTTTTCTTCAGGTCAGGGTCGACAATTTGCCTCCTTCCACATATCCATTCTTCCACATAATGTTCAGTGTGTTAGCACAAGCCGGTAATACATTCAATAAACTGGCATCCATGGAAACGTAAGTACAGAAGTAAAGAACGGACAGACTTTTTGCATTTTTATGAGAAAGTATTGCTTCTATTATGTGATTACAGAAAGCTTTATTTCAGTTGATTGCTATGTTGTATGTTTTTCTGAGAACTGGCTCTCGTTTTCCACATTTATGACTGGAGAACACTGGATCAGTCACAGTGTTATCAGGAACAAAACTCATTGAAATATATATTGGTGTTATGCAGTCTGGCAGCTGAGGTCCTTTGGGTGTGGGAGAGAGGAAAGAGGAGATACAGAAAGAGAGAGAGATAGAGAGAGTGAAAAAGAGAGAGAGACTGAAGGAGGAAAAAGAGAGATACAGAGTCAGAGATGATAGAGTACCTGTGATAGAGTACCTGTTATAGAGTACCTGTGATAGAGTATCTGTGTTAGAGTACCTGTTATAGAGTACCTGTTATAGAGTACATGTGGTAGAGTACCTGTGATAGAGTACCTGTGTTAGAACACCTGTGATAGAGTACCTGTGTTAGAGTACCTGTTATAGAGTACCTGTTATAGAGTACCTGTGATAGAGTACCTGTGATAGAGTACCTGTGATAGAGTACCTGTTATAGAGTACCTGTTATAGAGTACCTGTGATAGAGTACCTGTGAAAGAGTACCTGTGTTAGAGTACCTGTGATAGAGTACCTGTTATAGAGTACCTGTGTTAGAGTACCTGTGATAGAGTACCTGTGTTAGAGTACCTGTGATAGAGTACCTGTGATAGAGTACCTGTTATAGAGTACCTGTGATAGAGTACCTGTGATAGAGTACCTTTGATAGAGTACCTGTTATAGAGTACCTGTTATAGAGTACCTGTGATAGAGTACCTGTGATAGAGCACCTGTTATAGCGTACCTGTTATAGAGTACCTGTGATAGAGTTCCTGTGATAGAGTACCTGGGATAGAGTACCTGTGATAGAGTACCTAAGATAGAGTACCTGTGTTAGAGTACCTAATATAGAGTACATGTGATAGAGTACCTAAGATAGAGTACCTGTGATAGAGTACCTGTGATAGAGTACCTGTGATAGAGAAACTGTTATAGAGTACATGGTATATAGTACATGTGATAGAGTACCTGTTATAGAGTACCCGTGATAGAGTATCTGTTACAGAGTACCCTCAATAGAGTACTTTTGATAGAGTACTTTTGATGTAGTACCTTTGATAGAGTACCTGTTATAGAGTACCTGTTATAGAGTACCTGTTATAGAGTACCTGTGAGAGAGTACTTGTGAAAGAGTACCTGTTAAAGAGTACCTGTGATAGAGCACCTGTTAAAGAGTACCTGTGAGAGAGTACCTGTTAAAGAGTACCCGTGATAGAGTACCTGTTATAGAGTACCTGTGAGAGAGTACCTTTGTTAGAGTACCTGTGATAGAGTACCAGTTATAGATTACCTGTGAAAGAGCACCTGTATAGTGTACATTGTGATAGAGTACCTGTTATAGAGTACCTGTGATTGAGTACCTGTTAGAAATTACACTGGAAAGAGTGCTTTTGATACAGTACCTGTGATAGAGTGCATTCGATTGTGTATGTGTGAGAGAACCTGTGAGACAGTACCTGTTATGGAGAACCTGTGATGGAGTACCTTTGACATAATTAATTTGAAAGAGTATCAAGAGTACCTGTGTGAGAGTTCCTGTGATAGAGTACGTGTTATAGAGTACCTGTTAGAGAGTACACTGGATAGAGTACTTTTAATATAGTATCTGTGATAGATTACCTGTGAAAGAGAACCTGTGATAGAGTACCGCTGAAAGTGTACAGAGAGTACCTGAGAGATAGTACTTGTGACAGAGTACCTGTGAGAGAGTACCCTGCATAGAGTACTTTTAATAGAGTACCTGCGATAGAGAACATTGTGATCGAGTACCGGTGAGAGAGTACTCTGGATAGAGTACTTTTGACAGAGTTCCTGTGATAGAGTACCTGTGAAAGAGCACCTGTTACAGAGTACCTGGGAATGACTGCCTGTTATAGGGTATCTGTTACAGAGTACCTGTATTAGAGTACCTGTGATAGAGTACCTGTGATAGAGTACATGTTATAGAGTACCTGTTATAGAGTACCTGTGATAGAGTACAAATCAAATCAAATTGTATTTGTCACATACACATGGTTAGCAGATGTTAGTGCGAGTGTAGCGAAATGCTTGTGCTTCTAGTTCCGACAATGCAGTAATAACCAACAAGTAATCTAGCTAACAATTCCAAAACTACTACCTTATAGACACACGTGTAAGGGGATAAAGAATATGTACATAAAGATATATGAATGAGTGATGGTACAGAGCGGCATAGGCAAGATACAGTAGATGGTATTGAGTGCAGTATATACATATGAGATGAGTATGTAAACAAAGTGGCATAGTTAAAGTGGCTAGTGATACATGTATTACATAAGGATGCAGTAGATGATATAGAGTACAGTATATACGTATACATATGAGATGAATAATGTAGGGTATGTAAACATTATATTAGGTAGCATTGTTTAAAGTGGCTAGTGATATATTTGACATCATTTCCCATCAATTCCCATTATTAAAGTGGCTGGAGTTGAGTCAGTGTGTTGGCAGCAGCCACTCAATGTTAGTGGTGGCTGTTTAACAGTCTGATGGCCTTGAGATAGAAGCTGTTTTTCTATCTCTCGGTCCCAGCTTTGATGCACCTGTACTGACCTCGCCTTCTGGATGATAGCGGGGTGAACAGGCAGTGGCTCGGGTGGTTGCTGTCCTTGATGATCTTTATGGCCTTCCTGTGACATCGGGTGGTGTAGGTGTCCTGGAGGACAGGTAGTTTGCCCCCGGTGATGCGTTGTGCAGACCTCACTACCCTCTGGAGAGCCTTACGGTTGTGGGCGGAGCAGTTGCCGTACCAGGCGGTGATACAGCCCGACAGGATGCTCTCGATTGTGCATCTGTAGAAGTTTGTGAGTGCTTTTGGTGCTTTTGGTGACATGTTATATTTTATATCATTTCCCATCAATTCTCATTATTAAAGTTATTATAGTACCTTTAATTTTGTACTTTGATAGAGTACCTGTGACATAGTACCTGTGATATAGTACCTTTGATTTTGTACTTGTGAGAGAGTACCTTTGAGAGATTACATGTTATAGAGTTCCTTTGATTGTGTACTTTTGCTAGATTACCTGTGATAGAGTAATTGTGAGAGAGTACCTGTGATAGAGTACATGTGAGAGAGTACCTGTGATATAGTACCTTTGATTATGTACTCGTGAGAGAGTACCTGTGAGAGAGCACATGTGATAGAGTTCCTTTGATTGTGTACTTTTGCTAGAGTACCTGTGATTGTGTACTTTTGCTAGAGCACCTGTGATATAGTACTTGTGAGAGAGTACCTGTGAGAGAGTACTTGTGATAGAGTACCGTTGATTGGTTACTTTTAACAGAGTACCTGTTATGTAGTACTTTGATTGTGTACTTGTGAGAGAGTAACTGTGAGAGAGTACACGTGATAGAGTACCTGTTATGTAGTACTTTGATTGTGTACTTATGAGAGAGTAACTGTGAGAGAGTACACGTGGATGTGCAGGTAACCATAATCTTCAAGAGATGGTTTATGGAGTCTATTAATGCATGTCTGGAGTTTGACCTCAGGTTCAGGGTTCCCCTTTCTCTGCTGCAGATGGATGATATACGGTCCTGCTCTGTTTTGAAGAGAGAGTGTAAAGGAGAGAGAGAAGAGGCAGAGAGAGAGCGTAGGAAAAGGAGAGACAGTGATACAAGAGAGTTAGGAGGGGAACGACAGAAAATGAAAGAGTAAAACACTGTACTCATTGTGCAATGAAGTGATCTGTTATTTGATGAAGAGAACTAACCACAGCTTTATCGACCAGAGATAAACCGTGCAGAGTATGGGTCTCAAATAGAACCCTATTCCCTATTAAGCACACTATGTTGGGAATAGGGTGTCATTTGGGCCGCATGGGAGACTGCTGTGATCTGACAGAAAGCAGGGAAAATAGATGATCTCCCCCCAAAAAACAGGAAAGGAGACAGAAAGGAAAGATCCTGGTAAAGAGGAGGGGGTGTTGGGAAATGGTTTGTAGAGCTGAAAGTTAAAGTAAAGAGAGGAGAGAGAGGAGAGAGGGAGGAGAGAGAGGAGAGGGAGGAGAGAGAGGAAAGAGGGAGGAGAGGGAGGAGAGAGAGGAGAGGGAGGAGAGAGAGGAGACGGAGGAGAGAGAGGGGAGAGAAGAGAGAGAAGAGAGGGAAGAGAGAGGAGAGAGAGAAGAGGGAGGAGAGGGAGGAGAGAGGAGAGAGGGAGGAGAGAGAGGAGAGAGAGGAGAGAGAGAGAGAGAGGAGAGAGAGGAGAGGAGAGAGAGAGAGAGGAGAGAGACAAGAGAGAGGGAGGAGAGGGAGGAGAGAGGAGAGAGAGAGGAGAGGAGGGAGGAGAGGAGTGAGGAGAGAGAGAGGAGAGAGAGGAGAGGATATAGAGAGGAAGTAGATAGAGGAGATGGAGAGAGAGAGGAGAGAGAGAGGGAGAGGAGAGAGAGAGGAGAGGGAAGGAGAGAGAGAGAGAGGAGAGAGTGAGGAGAGAGAGGAGAGAGTGAGGAGAGAGACGAGAGAGAGAGGGAGGAGAGGAGTGAGGAGAGAGAGGAGAGGAGAGAGAGGATAGGAGAGAGAAAGGAAGGAGAGAGAGGAGAGAAAGAGGAAGGGGAGAGATGAGAGAGTGGGAGAGAGAGGAGAGAGAGGAGAGAGAGTGGAGTGAGGAGAGAGAAGAGAGAGGAGAGAGAGAGGTGAGAGAGGTGAGAGAGAGGGGAGAGAGGAGAGAGAGTGGAGTGAGGAGAGAGAAGAGAGAGAGAGAGAGGTGAGAGAGGTGAGAGAGAGAGGGGAGAGAGAAGAGAGGAGAGAGAAGAGAGAGAGAGAGGAGAGAGAGAGAGGAGAGGTGAGAGAGAAGAGAGGAGAGAGAGGTGAGAGAGGTGAGAGAGAGGGGAGAGAGGGGAGAGAGAGAGAGGAGAGGAGAGAGAGAGAGAGAGAGAGAGAGAGAGGGAGGAGAGAGAGGAGAGGGGAGAGAGAGGAGAGAGAGAGAGAGAGAGGGAGGAGAGAGAGAGGAGAGAGAAGAGAGAGGAGAGAGACAAGAGAGAGGGAGGAGAGGGAGGAGAGAGAGGAGAGAGAGGAGAGAGGGAGGAGAGGAGTGAGGAGAGAGAGAGGAGAGAGAGGAGAGGATATAGAGAGGAAGTAGATAGAGGAGATGGAGAGAGAGAGGAGAGAGAGAGGAGAGAGGAGAGAGAGAGGAGAGGAAGGAGAGAGAGAGAGGAGAGAGTGAGGAGAGAGAGGAGAGAGTGAGGAGAGAGACGAGAGAGGGAGGAGAGGAGTGAGGAGAGAGAGGAGAGGAGAGAGAGGATAGGAGAGAGAAAGGAAGGAGAGAGAGGAGAGAAAGAGGAAGGGGAGAGATGAGAGAGTGGAGAGAGAGAGGAGAGAGAGATGAGAGAGAGAGGAGTGAGGAGAGAGAAGAGAGAGGAGAGAGAGGAGAGAGAGGTGAGAGAGAGGAGAGAGAGGAGAGAGAGTGGAGTGAGGAGAGAGAAGAGAGAGGAGAGAGAGGTGAGAGAGAGGGGAGAGAGAAGAGAGGAGAGGAGAGAGAAGAGAGGACAGAGAGGTGAGAGAGGTGAGAGAGAGGGGAGAGAGAAGAGAGGAGAGGAGAGAGAAGAGAGAGGAGAGAGAGGTGAGAGAGGTGAGAGAGAGGGGAGAGAGAAGAGAGGAGAGGAGAGAGAAGAGAGAGGGGAGAGAGAAGAGAGGAGAGGAGAGAGAGGAGAGGCATATCTGTCATACAACAGGGGGAGTTTTAAATGACCTGAAATAATTCCACTTCCTACAACAGGGGGAGTTTTAAATGACCTGAAAGAATTCCACTTCCTACAACAGGGGGAGTTTTAAATGACCTGAAAGAATTCCACTTCCTACAACAGGGGGAGTTTTAAATGACCTGAAAGAATTCCACTTCCAACAACAGGGGGAGTTTTAAATGACCTGAAAGAATTCCACTTCCAACAACAGGGGAGTTTTAAATGACCTGAAATAATTCCACTTCCAACAACAGGGGGAGTTTTAAATTACCTGAAAGAATTCCACTTCCTACAACAGGGGGAGTTTTAAATGACCTGAAAGAATTCCACCGTCACTATTTCCGCTCCATCTTTCACGCCCCGACCCTAGATTGCTTTGTATGTTTCTATTTTTAGTTTGGTCAGGGTGTGATGGGGGTGGGTATTCTATGTTGTATGTCTAGGTGTTGTGCTTCTATGTGTAGGCCTGGTATGGTTCCTAATCAGAGGCAGCTGGTTATCGTTGTCTCTAATTGAGAACCATACTTAGGCAGCCTGTGTTCCCACTAGGATTTGTGGGTAGTTGTTTTCTGTTTTGTGTATTCACCTGTTTTGTTTCCGCCTTTCACTTTGTTTGTCTCGTGTGTTCAGTCTAATAAATTAACAATGACACTTACCACGCTGCATATTGGTCCGATCCTTCCTACTCCTCCACCTACGACAGCCGTTACACCATCAAGAGTAGCCTCTCATTTACGGGCCTGGTGATTGCATGTGTATCCACTGTATAATTGTTTTAGTGCTGCATTAGCTTCATTGTAAAACCCTGAGAGGTGTGTGAAGCTGCGTGGAGATATTTCCTTGGGCAAATATGTGTTTTAATTGAAATGGTGAGATACCTGTTTGAGTAACTCCATAGGGCTACATGCTACCTCAGTCTCTCTCTCCTCTCCTCTCCTCCCTCCCTCTGTAGGGCTACATGCTACCTCAGTCTCTCTCTCCTCTCCTCTCCTCCCTCTCCGTAGGGCTACATGCTACCTCAGTCTCTCTCTCCTCTCCTCTCCTCCCTCTCCGTAGGGCTACATGCTACCTCAGTCTCTCTCTCCTCTCCTCTCTCTGTAGGGCTACATGCTACCTCAGTCTCTCTCTCCTCTCCTCCCTCTCTGTAGGGCTACATGCTACCTCAGTCTCTCTCTCCTCTCCTCTCCTCCCTCTCCAGTCTCTCTCTCCTCCCTCTCCGTAGGGCTACATGCTACCTCAGTCTCTCTCTCCTCTCCTCTCCTCCCTCTCTGTAGGGCTACATGCTACCTCAGTCTCTCTCTCCTCTCCTCTCCTCCCTCTCTGTAGGGCTACATGCTACCTCAGTCTCTCTCTCCTCTCCTCTCCTCCCTCTCCGTAGGGCTACATGCTACCTCA
>NC_088400.1:18890710-18940710 GCF_034236695.1 Oncorhynchus nerka | reverse complement strand
TGTGTGTGTGTGTGTGTGTGTGTGTGTGTGTGATGAAGTCCACAACAAAGTTACCAGAGAGTGTCCTGTATTTGTCCTTTACACCTTCATATTGCTCTCAAGGGAGGAAACACACAAGGATAAATCTTTCTACTGAATACAAATCAGCCATATTTCCTCTGTGATTCAAAGATCCAACTTTTATCTCAATATCAAACCATTTCTGGGTAATAATTAAGTACCTTATTGTGATTGTTCTCAATTAAAATGATCAACGACAAAAAAACAATAGCTTCTGAGCAAAGATACATTACTCAAGCAAGACTGTCTGGGTGTGGAAACTAGCTAATATTGGCAGAGAGGTTTGGAACTCTATATCTTATTGGTCTAATTAACACATGTAGCCAAAACTCAATCCCCTGAAACAGGCTGGGATTACAGGCAGTCTTTTCAAACAGCTTTTACACTTCAGCATTTCACACCAATATTCCAACGTTACAGTGTGGCAATATATATAAAACACAGGAAACATCGTTTTTGACTGCACTTGATCTTTAAATTCATTAATACGTATATTCAACATCCCCTGACCAGTAGCAGTCCCTGTAACAGGAGGATAAAACTAGAGAGAGAAAAAGGCTCAATCTGTTTCAGCACCATGGACAGCTCCTCTTTGAAGAACAACTGGGGAAGGACATACACACATACACACTGGAGAGCAGAGAGAGACATGGATGTGGTGGCTGTGGTGACAGTGGCTAACTGGGGACTCTGTCAGGGGGAGAGAGAGAGATAGAGAGAGAGTGAGAGATAGAGACAATCAGAGAGAGAGAGAGAGAGAGAGAGAGGAGGAGGGAGAGAGAGAGAGTGAGAGATAGAGACAATAAGAGAGACAGAGAGAGAGAGAGAGGAGGGAGAGAGAGAGACAATACGAGATACAGAGAGAGACAGATGAGGGGCTGAAAGACAGGAAAGAGTAACAGAGAGAGGAGAGGTAGGAGAGAGGGAGAGAGAGAGCGAGAGGGGGGAGGAGGGAGAGAGAGAGAGAGAGAAATTAAAAGATGGGAAAAACAATAGGAGAGGAAGAGATGTAGTCCCTGCTGTTCTGCCAGGCAGCACACACTCCCCCCTATAGTTCTCTCCCCCTCCCCAAGGCCCTTCTTACCCTAAATCACACACTCCCCCTCTAGTTCTCTCTCCCTCCCCAAGTCCCTTCTTACCCTAAATCACCCCCCCCTCTAGTTCTCTCTCCCTCCCCAAGGCCCTTCTTACCCTAAATCACACACTCCCCCTCTGGTTCTCTCTCCCTCCCCAAGGCCCTTCTTACCCTAAATCACACCCCCTCTAGTTCTCTCTCCCTCCCCAAGGCCCTTCTTACCCTAAATCACACACTCCCCCTCTGGTTCTCTCTCCCTCCCCAAGGCCCTTCTTACCCTAAATCACACACTCCCCCTATAGTTCTCTCTCCCTCCCCAAGGCCCTTCTTACCCTAAATCACACACTCCCCCTCTGGTTCTCTCTCCCTCCCCAAGGCCCTTCTTACCCTAAATCACACACTCCCCCTCTAGTTCTCTCTCCCTCCCCAAGTCCCTTCTTACCCTAAATCACACACTCCCCCTCTGGTTCTCTCTCCCTCCCCAAGGCCCTTCTTACCCTAAATCACGCACTCTCCCCTCTAGTTCTCTCTCCCTCCCCAAGCCCTTCTTACCCTAAATCACCCCCCCTCTAGTTCTCTCTCCCTCCCCAAGGCCCTTCTTACCCTAAATCACACACTCCCCCTCTGGTTCTCTCTCCCCAAGGCCCTCCCTCCCCAAGGCCCTTCTTACCCTAAATCACACACTCCCCCTATAGTTTCTCTCTCCCTCCCCAAGGCCCTTCTTACCCTAAATCACACAGTTCTCTCCCCTCTAGTTCTCTCTCCCCTCCTCCCCAAGGCCCTTCTTACCCTAAATCACACACTCCCCCTCTAGTTCTCTCTCCCTCCCCAAGGCCCTTGTTACCCTAAATCACACACTCTCCCCTCTAGTTCTCTCTCCCTCCCCAAGGCCCTTCTTACCCTAAATCACACACTCCCCCCCCTCCCTCCCCAAGTTCTCTGTCCCTCCCCAAGGCCCTTCTTACCCTAAATCACACACTCCCCCCTCTAGTTCTCTCTCCCTCCCCAAGGCCCTTCTTACCCTAAATCACACACTCTCCCCTCTAGTTCTCTCTCCCTCCCCAAGGCCCTTCTTACCCTAAATCACACACTCCCCCTCTAGTTCTCTCTCCCTCCCCAAGGCCCTTCTTACCCTAAATCACTCCCCCTCTAGTTCTCTCTCCCTCCCCAAGGCCCTTCTTACCCTAAATCACACACTCCCCCTCTGGTTCCCTCCCTCCCCAAGGCCCTTCTTACCCTAAATCACACACTCTCCCCTCTCTCCCTCCCCAAGGCCCTTCTTACCCTAAATCACACACTCTCCCCTCTAGTTCTCTCTCCCTCCCCAAGGCCCTTCTTACCCTAAATCACACACTCCCCCTCTAGTTCTCTCTCCCTCCCCAAGGCCCTTCTTACCCTAAATCACACTCCCCCTCTGGTTCTCTCTCCCTCCCCAAGGCCCTTCTTACCCTAAATCACACACTCCCCCCTCTGGTTCCCTCTCCCTCCCCAAGGCCCTTCTTACCCTAAATCACACACTCCCCCTCTAGTTCTCTCTCCCTCCCCAAGGCCCTTCTTACCCTAAATCACACACTCCCCCTCTGGTTCTCTCTCCCTCCCCAAGGCCCTTCTTACCCTAAATCACTAAATCACACTCCCCCTCTAGTTCTCTCTCCCTCCCCAAGGCCCTTCTTACCCTAAATCACACTCCCCCTCTAGTTCTCTCCTCCCTTCTTACCCTCTAGTTCTCTCTCCCTCCCCAAGGCCCTTCTTACCCTAAATCACACACTCCCTCCCTCTGGTTCTTACCCTAAATCTCTCTCCTCCCCCCAAGGCCCTTCTTACCCTAAATCACACACTCCCCCTCTGGTTCCCTCTCCCTCCCCAAGGCCCTTCTTACCCTAAATCACACACTCTCCCCTCTAGTTCTCTCCCTCCCCAAGGCCCTTCTTACCCTAAATCACACACTCCCCCTCTGGTTCTCTCTCCCTCCCCAAGGCCCTTCTCCCTCCCCAAGGCCCTTCTTACCCTAAATCACAGGCCCTTCTACCCTAAATCACACACTCCCCTCTAGTTCTCTCTCCCCACTCCCCAATATACCCAAATCCTGTTTTCCCCTACAGCTGCCCAATAACACCTCTTTACTTCCCCAAGCCTTATCACCCACATGGGCCTCTCTCTCTCTCTCCCTCTGGGCTGTCTGCCGATGGGTGACTGACAGACAGGCATGGACAAGCCATTGTCAGGGGAGGAGATAGAGAAAATGGATAGATGAAACGTGAAAGGGAGAGAGAATGAGAGAAAGAGAAAGAGAAAAAGAGAGACAGAAAGAGAGAGGAAGAAAAAGAAAGAGAGAAGGAATAGGAGAGAGAGAAAGAAGGAAAAAGAGAGGGGGAGAGGGGGAGAGAGAATGAATGGGAGATAGATTGAAGGAAAACAAAAAGGAGAGAGAAGGAATGAGAGAGATAGAGAGAGAGAGAGAGAGAGAGAGAGAGAGAGAAAGGGTGAGAGAGAATTAGAGAGCATTAGAGAGAGAAAGAGAGAGAAAGAAGGAAAGAGGAGGAATGAGAGAGAATGAAAAGAAAAAGGGAGAGAAGGAAAGGGAGAGAGAGAAGGAAAAAGAAAGAGAGAGAGAGAGAGAGAGAAAGAAGGAAAGAGAGAAGGAATGAGAGAGAGAGGGAGAGAGGCAGATGGACAATGAGTGGGAGGGAGAGAGAGAGAGAAAGAGAGAGAGAGAGAGAGAGAGATCATGAGGTTCTGCTATACAAATTGATGGAAAGTGGTGTTGGGGGAAAAACATTATAAAATCCATATTACAACAAACAACAAGTGTGCGGCTAAAATTGGCATAAAACACACACATTTCTTTCCACAGGGCCATGAGGTGAGACAGGGATGCAGCTTAAGCCCCACGTTCTTCAACATATATATCAGCGAATTGGCAAGGGCACTAGAACAGTCTGCAGCACCCAGTCTCAACCTACTAGAATTTGAAGTCAAATCTCTACTGTTGGCTGATTATTACATTTACATTTACATTTAAGTCATTTAGCAGACGCTCTTATCCAGAGCGACTTACAAATTATCTGGTGCTTCTGTCACCAACCAAGGAGGGCCTACAGCAGCACCTAGATCTTCTGTACAGACTGTTAGACCTGGGCCCTGACAGACCTGGGCCCTGACAGACCTGGGCCCTGACAGACCTGGGCCCTGACAGTAAATCTCAGTAAGACAAAGATAACGGTGTTCCAAAAAAGGTCCAGTCGCCAGGACCACAATTACAAATTCCATCTAGACACCGTTCCCATAGAGCACACAAAAAAACAATACATAACTCGGCCTAAACATCAGCGCCATAGGTAACTTCCACAAAGAATTGAACGAGCTGAGAGACAAGGCAAGAAGGGCATTCTGTGACATCAAAAGGAACATAAAATTCGACATTCCAATTAAGATCTGGCTAAAAATACTTGAATCAGTTAAAGTACCCATTGCCCTTTATGGTTGTGAGGTCTGTGGTCCGCTCACCAACCAATATTTCACAAAATGGGACAAACACCAAATTGAGACTCTGCATGCAGAATTCTGAAAAAATATCCTCTGTGTACAACGTAAAACACCAAATAATGCATGCAGAGCAGAATTTGGCCGATACCCACTAATGATCAAAATCCAGGAAAGAGCCGTTAAACTTTTCACCAACACATGGGTGTGATGATTCTGGTCCCTGTAGCATACGATCAAACAGAAACAGTTTGCACAAACACACCCCTTAAAAAGTTACAGTCCAGAATGTGAGCAGTTTATTTTTGATACAACGTTCAGACATTCACAGAAGTAGCTACAACGTAACACAATCATCCAAACCGAAAAAATGTAGGCTACATTTGTCCAAGCGCTAACTGAGGAAAGACATAACACAAGCGGTCATATTTTCGCAACTCTCCGCTAACAGAAACTACAATATCAATTAGCTAATAGCAAATATTATAATTAATCACATCACGGGTGAGCTCACCATTCATCGAAATAATTGTGTAAAACACTTTC
This sequence comes from Oncorhynchus nerka, assembly GCF_034236695.1. Lineage (NCBI taxonomy): Eukaryota > Metazoa > Chordata > Actinopteri > Salmoniformes > Salmonidae > Oncorhynchus > Oncorhynchus nerka. The sequence continues at coordinate 18,935,546 of NC_088400.1, read as the reverse complement.
TAGAACCAAAGATAATAAGAAGAGACAAGATGCATTTGGTCTGTTTATAGAATGCATGTTGAAGGGGGTGTGTCATCTACGATCATCCATTTCCCTTCATTCACTTCCCGGGAGTTTCCCCGAAAGATGAGTGAACCATTCCTTCACCTCATTATAACATCTTTGGTCTGGCGGATACATGACACCCAGAACACATTGTACAACGTCAACAAACATGGCGCCACACATAGCTGGCAAATAGCTTAGCTCATTATAAGCAGTACAACCTTCAAAAAAGTACTTTACATGCAGCATAGGTGTCTATTACCATTTTTAATAATAATAATCAGAATGCATTATTTGTCACCAGTAATTGAAAACACGTGAACAAAACTGGAAATACATTATGCTCCATACATACATATATATACAAACAGTTCAAGTCGGAAGTTTACATACACCTTAGCCAAATACATTTCAACTCAGTTTTTCACAATTCCTGACATTTAATCCTAGTACTTTATTTTAAGAATGTGAAATGTCAGAATAATAGTAGAGAGAATGATTTCTTTCAGCTTTTATTTATTTCATCACATTCCCAGTTTACATACACTCAATTAGTATTTGCTAGCAATGCCTTTAAAAAGTTTAACTTGGGTCAAACGTTTCAGGTAGCCTTCCACAAGCTTTCCACAATAAGTTGGGTGAATTTTGTCCCATTCCTCCTGACAGAGCTGATGTAACTGAGTCAGGTTTGTAGGCCTCCTTGCTCACACACGCATTTTCAGTTCTGCCCACAAATGTTCTATAGGATTGAGGTCAGGGCCTTGTGATGGCCACTCCAATACCTTGACTTTGGTGTCCTTTTTGCCACAACTTTGGAAATATGCTTGGGGTCATTGTCCATTTGTAAGACCCATTTGCGACCAAGCTTTAACTTCCTGACTGATGTCTTGAGATGTTGCTTAAATATATCCTCATAATTTTTCTCCCTCATGATGCCATCTATTTTCTGAAGTGCACCAGCCCCTCCTGCAGCAAAGCACCCCCACAACATGATGCTGCCACCCTCTGTGCTTCACGGTTGGGATGGTGTTCTTCGGCTTGCAAGCCTCCCCATTTTTCCTCCAAACATAAGGATGGTCATTATGACCAAACAGTTCTACTTTTCTTTCATCAGACCAGAGGATATTTCTCCAAAAAGTAGGATCTTTGTCGCCATGTGCAGTTGCAAACCGTAGTCTTGTCGTAGATCGTAGATTTTCTATGGCGGTTTTGGAGCAGTGGCTTCATTCCAAGCTGAGCGGCCTTCCAGGTTATGTCGATACAGGACTTGTTTTACTGTGGATATAGATACTTTTGTACCTGGTTCCTCCAGCATCTTCACAAGGCCCTTTGCTGTTGTTCTGGGATTGATTTGCATTTTTCGCACCAAAGTACGTTTATCTCTAGGAGACTGAATGCATTTCCTTCCTGAGCGGTATGACGGCTTCATGGTCTCATGGTGTTTATACTTGTGTACTATTGTTTGTACAGATGAACGTGGTACATTCAGGCATTTGGAAATTGCTCCCAGGGATGAACCAGAATTGTAGAGGTCTACAATTGTTTTTCTGAGATCTTGTCTGATTTCTTTTGATTTTCCCATGTCAAGCAGAGAGGCACTGAGGTTGAAGGTAGGCCTTGAAATACATCCACAGCTACACCTCCAATTGACACAAATTATGTCAATTAGCCTGTCAGAAGCTTCTAAAGCCATGACATCATTTTCTGGAATATTCCAAGCTGTTTAAAGGCACATTCAGCTTAGTGTATGTAAACTTCTGACCCACTGGAATTGTGATACAGTGAATTATAAGTGAAATAAACTGTCTGTAAACAATTGTTGGAAAAATGACTTGTGTCATGCACTAAGTAGATGTCCTAACCGACTTCCCAAAACTATAGTTTGTTATTAACAAGACATTTGTGGAGTGGTTGAAAACAAGTTTTAATGACTCCAGCCTAAGTGTATGTAAACTTCCAACTTCAATAGTATATACAATTACTAATTAGGGGGGAATGGGAACCAGGTGTGCAAAATTAGAAAGTTCAGTGGCGCCTATAGGCAGGTGATGTAGACCTCTAGAACTGGTGCACGGAATGAGCATATTAGTTCCGGGAGATCCACAATACCCCATAACGATAAAGCAGAAACAGGTTTTTAGAACATTTTGTAAATGTATTACAAAAAAAACGAGAATATCACATTTACATAAGTATTCAGACACTTTACTCAGTACTTTGTTGAAGCACCTCTTCTTGGGTATGACGCTACAAGCTTGGCACAACTGTATTTGGGGAGTTTCTCCCACTCTTCTCTGCAGATCCTCTCAAGCTCTGTCAGGTTGGATGGGGAGCATTGCTGCGTAGTTTTATCAGGTCTTGTATGAGATGTTCGATCGGGTTCAAGTCCGGGCTCTGGCTGGGCCCTCAAGGATATTCAGAGGCTAATCCCGAAGCCACCCCTGTGTTGTCTCAGCTGTGTGCTTCGGGCCATTGTCCTGTTGGAAGGTGAACCTTCACCACTGTCTGAGGTCCTGTGCGCTCTGGAGCAGGTTGTCATCAAAGATCTCTCTGTACTTTGCTCTGTTCATCTTTCCCTCTATCCTCACTAGTCTCCCAGTCCCTGCTGCTGAAAAACATCCCCAAAACATGATTATTTTCTCCAGACGTGACTCTTGGCATTCAGTTTCATCAGACCATCAGACATCGGATCTTGTTTCTCATGGTCTGAGTCTTTAGGTGCCTTTTGGCAAACTCCAAGCAAGATATTATGTGCCTTTTACTGAGGTGTAGCTTCCGTCTGGCCACTCTACCCCAAAGGCCTGATTAGTGGAATGCTGCAGAGATGGTTGTCCTTCTGGACATTTCTCCCATTTCCACAGAGGAACTCTGGAGCTCTGCCAGAGTGATCATTGGGTTCTTGGTCACCTCCCTGACCAAGACCCTTCTCCCCTGATTGCTCAGTTTATCCGGGCGGCCAGCTCTAGGAAGAGTCTTAGTAGTTCCTTCTTCCATTTAAGAATGAAGATCACTGTGTTCTTGGAAACCTTCAATGCTGCAGACATTTTTGGTACCCAGATCCCCAGATCTGTGCCTCGACACAATCCTCTCTCGGAGCTCTATGGACAATTCCTTCGACCTCATGGCTTGGTTTTTGCTCTGACATGCTCTGTCAACTGTGGGACCTTATATAGGCAGGTGTGTGCTTTTCCAAATCATGTCCTTTCATTTTAATTGGCCACAGGTGGACTCCAATCAAGTTATAGAAACATCTCAAGGATGATCAATGAAAATAAGATGCACCTGAACTCTATTTCCAGTCTCATAACAAAGGCACGGAATACTTATGTAAATAAGGTATTTTTGTTTTAAAAATGTTAATACATTTGCAAACATTTCTAAAAACCTGTTTTCACTTTGTTGATATGGGGTAGTGTGTAGTTTGAGGAAAAAGGTTTATTCAATCCATTTTAGAATAAGGCTGTAACGTAACAAGATGTTGGAAAAGCCAAGGGGTCTGAATACTTTCTGAATGCCCTGTATATATTGTATCTAATATACAGTTCAGATCCTCAAAGTCGGGAAGGTAAAGCATTTTATTCATTGACATTATATTGATTATATTACATTATTTCACAAGACTAAGATTTATTTTATACAGCTATGCTGTCGGTCTATTCATTTCGCCCCTTATATCACTTCCTTGTGAAGGACTTTTAAATGATCTATTGATTGATTTTCTACAGCAATTTCATGTAAACAGACAAACTATTCATTAAATCTCCAGAAGATGGACTTCTACTGTAGCTCAGAATTCCCCTGTGATCTGAACAGAGACATGTATTCCATTTGGGCCAATGTCTTTTAATTATATGAAGACGTGGTTTCTCTGCTACCACACAGCAAGCTGTGCCAGAGCCGAGCCGAGCCGAGCCGAGCCGAGCGAGCCGAGCCGAGCGAGCCGAGCCATAAGACTCCTGAACAACTAATCAAATGGCTTCCCGGACTGTTTGCATTGACCACGGATTATTACGCTGCTGCTTCTCTCTGTTATGTATCTCTGCATAGTCACTTTACCTCTACCTACATGTACATATTACCTCAATTACCTCCACTAACCTCTGCCCCCTCACATGGACTCTGTACCGGTATCCCCTGTATATAGCCTCCACATGGACTCTGTACCGGTATCCCCTGTATATAGCCTCCACATGGACTCTGTACCGGTATCCCCTGTATATAGCCTCCACATGGACTCTGTATCGGTATCCCCTGTATATAGCCTCCACATGGACTCTGTACCGGTATCCCCTGTATATAGCCTCCACATTGACTCTGTACCGGTATCCCCTGTATATAGCCTCCACATTGACTCTGTACCGGTATCCCCTGTATATAGCCTCCACATTGACTCTGTACCGGTATCCCCTGTATATAGCCTCCACATTGACTCTGTACCGTTATCCCCTGTATATAGCCTCCACATTGACTCTGTACCGGTATCCCCTGTATATAGCCTCCACATTGACTCTGTACCGGTACGCCCTGTATATAGCCTCCACATTGACTCTGTACTGGTATCCCCTGTATATAGCCTCCACATTGACTCTGTACCGTAACACCCTGTATATAGCCTCCACATTGACTCTGTACCGGTATCCCCTGTATATGCTCTGGATAAGAGCGTCTGCTAAATGACTTAAATGTAAATGTAAATATAGCCTCCACATTGACTCTGTACCGGTATCCCCTGTATATAGCCTCCACATTGACTCTGTACCGGTATCCCCTGTATATAGCCTCCACATGGACTCTGTACCGGTATCCCCTGTATATAGCCTCCACATGGACTCTGTACCGGTATCCCCTGTATATAGCCTCCACATTGACTCTGTACCGGTATCCCTGTATATAGCCTCCACATTGACTCTGTACCGGTATCCCCTGTATATAGCCTCCACATTGACTCTGTAATGGTATCCCCTGTATATAGCCTCCACATTGACTCTGTACCGGTATCCCCTGTATATAGCCTCCACAATGACTCTGTACTGGTATCTCCTGTATATAGCCTCCACATTGACTCTTTACCGTAACACCCTGTATATAGCCTCCACATTGACTCTGTACCGTAACACCCTGTATATAGCCTCCACATTGACTCTGTACCGGTATCCCCTGTATATAGCCTCCACATTGACTCTGTACCGTACGCCCTGTATATAGCCTCCACATTGATTCTGTACTGGTATCCCCTGTATATAGCCTCCACATTGACTCTGTACCGGTATCCCCTGTATATAGCCTCCACATTGACTCTGTACCGGTATCCCCTGTATATAGCCTCCACAATGACTCTGTACTGGTATCCCCTGTATATAGCCTCCACATTGACTCTTTACCGTAACACCCTGTATATAGCCTCCACATTGACTCTGTACCGTAACACCCTGTACATAGCCTCCACATTGACTCTGTACCGTAACACCCTGAATATAGCCTCCACATTGACTCTGTACCGTAACACCCTGCATATAGCCCCCACATTGACTGTACCGTAACACCCTGTATATAGCCTCCACATTGACTCTGTACCGTAACACCCTGTATATAGCCTCCACATTGACTCTGTACCGTAACACCCTGCATATAGCCCCCACATTGACTCTGTACCGTAACACCCTGTATATAGCCTCCACATTGACTCTGTACCGTAACACCCTGCATATAGCCCCCACATTGACTCTGTACCGGTATCCCCTGTATATAGCCTCCACATTGACTCTGTACCGGTATCCCCTGTATATAGCCTCCACATGGACTCTGTACCGGTATCCCCTGTATATAGCCTCCACATTGACTCTGTACCGGTATCGCCTGTATATAGCCTCCACATGGACTCTGTACCGGTATCCCCTGTATATAGCCTCCACATGGACTCTGTACCGGTATCCCCTGTATATAGCCTCCACATTGACTCTGTACCGGTATCCCTGTATATAGCCTCCACATTGACTCTGTACCGGTATCCCCTGTATATAGCCTCCACATTGACTCTGTAACGGTATCCCCTGTATATAGCCTCCACATTGACTCTGTACCGGTATCCCCTGTATATAGCCTCCATAATGACTCTGTACTGGTATCCCCTGTATATAGCCTCCACATTGACTCTTTACCGTAACACCCTGTATATAGCCTCCACATTGACTCTGTACCGTAACACCCTGTATATAGCCTCCACATTGACTCTGTACCGGTATCCCCTGTATATAGCCTCTACATTGACTCTGTACCGGTACGCCCTGTATATAGCCTCCACATTGACTCTGTACTGGTATCCCCTGTATATAGCCTCCACATTGACTCTGTACCGTAACACCCTGTATATAGCCTCCACATTGATTCTGTACCGGTATCCCCTGTATATAGCCTCCACATTGACTCTGTACCGGTATCCCCTGTATATAGCCTCCACATTGACTCTGTACCGGTATCCCCTGTATATAGCCTCCACAATGACTCTGTACTGGTATCCCCTGTATATAGCCTCCACATTGACTCTTTACCGTAACACCCTGTATATAGCCTCCACATTGACTCTGTACCGTAACACCCTGTACATAGCCTCCACATTGACTCTGTACCGTAACACCCTGAATAAAGCCTCCACATTGACTCTGTACCGTAACACCCTGCATATAGCCCCCACATTGACTGTACCGTAACACCCTGTATATAGCCTCCACATTGACTCTGTACCGTAACACCCTGTATATAGCCTCCACATTGACTCTGTACCGTAACACCCTGCATATAGCCCCCACATTGACTCTGTACCGTAACACCCTGTATATAGCCTCCACATTGACTCTGTACCGTAACACCCTGCATATAGCCCCCACATTGACTCTGTACCGTAACACCCTGTACATAGCCTCCACATTGACTCTGTACCGTAACACCCTGAATATAGCCTCCACATTGACTCTGTACCGTAACACCCTGCATATAGCCCCCACATTGACTGTACCGGTATCCCCTGTATATAGCCTCCACATTGACTCTGTACCGGTATCCCCTGTATATAGCCTCCACATTGACTCTGTACCGTAACACCCTGTATATAGCCTCCACATTGACTCTGTACCGGTATCCCCTGTATATAGCCTCCACAATGACTCTGTACTGGTATCCCCTGTATATAGCCTCCACATTGACTCTTTACCGTAACACCCTGTATATAGCCTCGACATTGACTCTGTACCGTAACACCCTGTATATAGCCTCCACATTGACTCTGTACCGGTATCCCCTGTATATAGCCTCCACATTGACTCTGTACCGGTACGCCCTGTATATAGCCTCCACATTGACTCTGTACTGGTATCCCCTGTATATAGCCTCCACATTGACTCTGTACCGTAACACCCTGTATATAGCCTACACATTGACTCTGTACCGGTATCCCCTGTATATAGCCTCCACATTGACTCTGTACCGGTATCCCCTGTATATAGCCTCCACATTGACTCTGTACCGGTATCCCCTGTATATAGCCTCCACAATGACTCTGTACTGGTATCCCCTGTATATAGCCTCCACATTGACTCTTTACCGTAACACCCTGTATATAGCCTCCACATTGACTCTGTACCGTAACACCCTGTATATAGCCTCCACATTGACTCTGTACCGTAACACCCTGTACATAGCCTCCACATTGACTCTGTACCGTAACACCCTGCATATAGCCCCCACATTGACTGTACCGTAACACCCTGTATATAGCCTCCACATTGACTCTTTACCGTAACACCCTGTATATAGCCTCCACATTGACTCTGTACCGTAACACCCTGCATATAGCCCCCACATTGACTCTGTACCGGTATCCCCTGTATATAGCCTCCACATTGACTCTGTACCGGTATCCCCTGTATATAGCCTCCACATGGACTCTGTACCGGTATCCCCTGTATATAGCCTCCACATTGACTCTGTACCGGTATCGCCTGTATATAGCCTCCACATGGACTCTGTACCGGTATCCCCTGTATATAGCCTCCACATGGACTCTGTACCGGTATCCCCTGTATATAGCCTCCACATTGACTCTGTACCGGTATCCCTGTATATAGCCTCCACATTGACTCTGTACCGGTATCCCCTGTATATAGCCTCCACATTGACTCTGTAACGGTATCCCCTGTATATAGCCTCCACATTGACTCTGTACCGGTATCCCCTGTATATAGCCTCCACAATGACTCTGTACTGGTATCCCCTGTATATAGCCTCCACATTGACTCTTTACCGTAACACCCTGTATATAGCCTCCACATTGACTCTGTACCGTAACACCCTGTATATAGCCTCCACATTGACTCTGTACCGGTATCCCCTGTATATAGCCTCCACATTGACTCTGTACCGGTACGCCCTGTATATAGCCTCCACATTGACTCTGTACTGGTATCCCCTGTATATAGCCTCCACATTGACTCTGTACCGTAACACCCTGTATATAGCCTCCACATTGATTCTGTACCGGTATCCCCTGTATATAGCCTCCACATTGACTCTGTACCGGTATCCCCTGTATATAGCCTCCACATTGACTCTGTACCGGTATCCCCTGTATATAGCCTCCACAATGACTCTGTACTGGTATCCCCTGTATATAGCCTCCACATTGACTCTTTACCGTAACACCCTGTATATAGCCTCCACATTGACTCTGTACCGTAACACCCTGTACATAGCCTCCACATTGACTCTGTACCGTAACACCCTGAATATAGCCTCCACATTGACTCTGTACCGTAACATACTGCATATAGCCCCCACATTGACTGTACCGTAACACCCTGTATATAGCCTCCACATTGACTCTGTACCGTAACACCCTGTATATAGCCTCCACATTGACTCTGTACCGTAACACCCTGCATATAGCCCCCACATTGACTCTGTACCGTAACACCCTGTATATAGCCTCCACATTGACTCTGTACCGTAACACCCTGCATATAGCCCCCACATTGACTCTGTACCGGTATCCCCTGTATATAGCCTCCACATTGACTCTGTACCGGTATCCCCTGTATATAGCCTCCACATTGACTCTGTACCGTAACACCCTGTATATAGCCTCCACATTGACTCTGTACCGGTATCCCCTGTATATAGCCTCCACAATGACTCTGTACTGGTATCCCCTGTATATAGCCTCCACATTGACTCTTTACCGTAACACCCTGTATATAGCCTCCACATTGACTCTGTACCGTAACACCCTGTATATAGCCTCCACATTGACTCTGTACCGGTGTCCCCTGTATATAGCCTCCACATTGACTCTGTACCGGTACGCCCTGTATATAGCCTCCACATTGACTCTGTACTGGTATCCCCTGTATATAGCCTCCACATTGACTCTGTACCGTAACACCCTGTATATAGCCTCCACATTGACTCTGTACCGGTATCCCCTGTATATAGCCTCCACATTGACTCTGTACTTGTATCCCCTGTATATAGCCTCCACATTGACTCTGTACCGGTATCCCCTGTATATAGCCTCCACAATGACTCTGTACTGGTATCCCCTGTATATAGCCTCCACATTGACTCTTTACCGTAACACCCTGTATATAGCCTCCACATTGACTCTGTACCGTAACACCCTGTATATAGCCTCCACATTGACTCTGTACCGTAACACCCTGTACATAGCCTCCACATTGACTCTGTACCGTAACACCCTGCATATAGCCCCCACATTGACTGTACCGTAACACCCTGTATATAGCCTCCACATTGACTCTTTACCGTAACACCCTGTATATAGCCTCCACATTGACTCTGTACCGTAACACCCTGCATATAGCCCCCACATTGACTCTGTACCGTAACACCCTGTATATAGCCTCCACATTGACTCTGTACCGGTACGCCCTGTATATAGCCTCCACATTGACTCTGTACTGGTATCCCCTGTATATAGCCTCCACATTGACTCTGTACCGTAACACCCTGTATATAGCCTCCACATTGACTCTGTACCGGTATCCCCTGTATATAGCCTCCACATTGACTCTGTACCGGTATCCCCTGTATATAGCCTCCACATTGACTCTGTACCGGTATCCCCTGTATATAGCCTCCACAATGACTCTGTACTGGTATCCCCTGTATATAGCCTCCACATTGACTCTTTACCGTAACACCCTGTATATAGCCTCCACATTGACTCTGTACCGTAACACCCTGTATATAGCCTCCACATTGACTCTGTACCGTAACACCCTGTACATAGCCTCCACATTGACTCTGTACCGTAACACCCTGCATATAGCCCCCACATTGACTGTACCGTAACACCCTGTATATAGCCTCCACATTGACTCTGTACCGTAACACCCTGTATATAGCCTCCACATTGACTCTGTACCGTAACACCCTGCATATAGCCCCCACATTGACTCTGTACCGTAACACCCTGTATATAGCCTCCACATTGACTCTGTACCGTAACACCCTGCATATAGCCCCCACATTGACTCTGTACCGGTATCCCCTGTATATAGCCTCCACATTGACTCTGTACCGGTATCCCCTGTATATAGCCTCCACATTGACTCTGTACCGTAACACCCTGTATATAGCCTCCACATTGACTCTGTACCGGTATCCCCTGTATATAGCCTCCACAATGACTCTGTACTGGTATCCCCTGTATATAGCCTCCACATTGACTCTTTACCGTAACACCCTGTATATAGCCTCCACATTGACTCTGTAACACCCTGTATATAGCCTCCACATTGACTCTGTACCGGTATCCCCTGTATATAGCCTCCACATTGACTCTGTACCGGTACGCCCTGTATATAGCCTCCACATTGACTCTGTACTGGTATCCCCTGTATATAGCCTCCACATTGACTCTGTACCGTAACACCCTGTATATAGCCTCCACATTGACTCTGTACCGGTATCCCCCTGTATATAGCCTCCACATTGACTCTGTACCGGTATCCCTGTATATAGCCTCCACATTGACTCTGTACCGGTATCCCCTGTATATAGCCTCCACAATGACTCTGTACTGGTATCCCCTGTATATAGCCTCCACATTGACTCTTTACCGTAACACCCTGTATATAGCCTCCACATTGACTCTGTACCGTAACACCCTGTATATAGCCTCCACATTGACTCTGTACCGTAACACCCTGCATATAGCCCCCACATTGACTGTACCGTAACACCCTGTATATAGCCTCCACATTGACTCTTTACCGTAACACCCTGTATATAGCCTCCACATTGACTCTGTACCGTAACACCCTGCATATAGCCCCCACATTGACTCTGTACCGTAACACCCTGTATATAGCCTCCACATTGACTCTGTACCGTAACACCCTGCATATAGCCCCCACATTGACTCTGTACCGTAACACCCTGTATATAGCCTCCACATTGACTCTGTACCGTAACACCCTGTATATAGCCTCCACATTGACTCTGTACCGTAACACCCTGTATATAGCCTCCACATTGACTCTGTACCGTAACACCCTGCATAAAGCCCCCACATTGACTCTGTACCGGTATCCCCTGTATATAGCCTCCACATTGACTCTGTACCGGTATCCCCTGTATATAGCCTCCACATTGACTCTGTACCGGTATCCCCTGTATATAGCCTCCACATTGACTCTGTACCGGTATCCCCTGTATATAGCCTCCACAATGACTCTGTACTGGTATCCCCTGTATATAGCCTCCACATTGACTCTTTACCGTAACACCCTGTATATAGCCTCCACATTGACTCTGTACCGTAACACCCTGTATATAGCCTCCACATTGACTCTGTACCGGTATCCCCTGTATATAGCCTCCACATTGACTCTGTACCGGTACGCCCTGTATATAGCCTCCACATTGACTCTGTACCGGTATCCCCTGTATATAGCCTCCACATTGACTCTGTACCGTAACACCCTGTATATAGCCTCCACATTGACTCTGTACCGGTATCCCCTGTATATAGCCTCCACATTGACTCTGTACCGGTATCCCCTGTATATAGCCTCCACATTGACTCTGTACCGGTATCCCCTGTATATAGCCTCCACAATGACTCTGTACTGGTATCCCCTGTATATAGCCTCCACATTGACTCTTTACCGTAACACCCTGTATATAGCATTGTTACTGTATTTTACTGCTGCTCTTTAATTTAATTATTTGTTATTTTCTATTTTCTATTTTTTATTTATTTTAGTGAATCATTTCTTAAGAATTTTTCTGGTTAAGGGCTCAGTCAGCATTTCACTGTGAGGTCTACACCTGTTGTATTCAGCATTTCACTGTAAGGTCTACACCTGTTGTATTTGGCACATGTGACAAATAACATTTGATTTGTCATGTCAATAAAGGAGAGAGATATGAGAACATGGAACTTTTATTCCCATTCCCTTGGAGTGAGGCCCAAATAAAAGTATTGCCTTAGAATACCTCCACTGCGCTGTTTGATTTGTTAATGTAGTTGGCGTTTATCCATGCGTGCATGTGTGTGTGTGTGTGTGTGTGTGTGTGTGTGTGTGTGTGTGTGTGTGTGTGTGTGTGTGTGTGTCGTGTGTGTGTGTCGTGTGTGTGTGAGTGCATGGGTTCATAGTTGGATATCGGTGTGTACTGATGTTCAGCTGAGGCTTGTTATCCAGAGCTAAACTGAACAGGCAGACAGACGGACGATGAGGCTTGTCCACTTTAAACAAACCTGAGCTGAAAGCTGGCTTTGTTAACATGGCTGGACTGGATTGGCAGAATATATACTTTCATAACATCACTCAACATTTACCTCCTCATCTCTGATGTCCCTCATCACTCAACATTTACCTCCTCATCTCTGATGTCCCTGTCCTCAACATTTACCTCATCCTCAACTGATGTCCCTTTCAACATTTACCTCCTCATCTCTGATGTCCCTCATCACTCAACATTTACCTCCTCATCTCTGATGTCCCTCATCACTCAACATTTACCTCCTCATCTCTGATGTCCCTCATCACTCAACATTTACCTCCTCATCTCTGATGTCCCTCATCACTCAACATTTACCTCCTCATCTCTGATGTCCCTCATCACTCAACATTTACCTCCTCATCTCTGATGTCCCTCATCACTCAACATTTACCTCCTCATCTCTGATGTCCCTCATCACTCAGCATTTACCTCCTCATCTCTGATGTCCCTCATCACTCAACATTTACCTCCTCATCTCTGATGTCCCTCATCACTCAACATTTACCACATCTCTGATGTCCCTCATCACTCAACATTTACCTCATCTCTGCTTCTTCCATCCCTTGAAGTACAGCAGGAGTGACTCACCCACTCCCACTGAAACTCATGGAAGTCTGGAGTCTAAAACCCATGAAAATCTGGAGATTGAAACCCATGGAAATCTGGAGACTAAAACCAACGGAAATCTGGAGACTAAAACCAACTGAAATCTGGAGCCTGAAACTCAGTCAAATCTGGAGACTGAAACACATGGAAATCTGGAGACTGAAACACATGGAAATCTGGAGACTCAAACACATGGAAATCTGGAGCCTCAAACACATGGAAATCTGGAGACTGAAACACATGGAAATCTGAGACTGAAACACATGGAAATCTGAGACTGAAACACATGGAAATCTGAGACTGAAACACATGGAAATCTGGAGACTGAAACACATGGAAATCTGGAGACTGAAACACATGGAAATCTGGAGACTGAAACACATGGAAATCTGGAGACTGAAACACATGGAAATCTGGAGACTCAAACACATGGAAATCTGGAGACTCAAACACATGGAAATCTGGAGACTGAAACACATGGAAATCTGGAGACTGAAACACATGGAAATCTGAGACTGAAACACATGGAAATCTGGAGACTCAAACACATGGAAATCTGGAGACTGAAACACATGGAAATCTGGAGACTGAAACACATGGAAATCTGGAGACTCAAACACATGGAAATCTGGAGACTCAAACACATGGAAATCTGGAGACTGAAACACATGGAAATCTGGAGACTCAAACACATGGAAATCTGGAGCCTGAAACACATGGAAATCTGGAGACTAAAACCAACAGAAATCTGGAGCCTGAAACTCATGGAAATCTGGAGCCTGAAACACATGGAAATCGGAGACTGAAACACATGGAAATCTGGAGACTCAAACACATGGAAATCTGGAGACTGAAACACATGGAAATCTGGAGACTGAAACACATGGAAATCTGGAGACTCAAACACATGGAAATCTGGAGAAGACAACCCATGGAAATCGCATCTGGAGGCACTTCTGAGACAGAAAGATGCACATATTTATTCATCTGTTCCCTCCCGTTGTCCCTCTTTCTTTGTCCCTCTTCAAAAGACCCTGCTCCCTCTTTTAAGTCAGTTCATCTGTTTGGTTACATTATGCAAAGTAGAAAAATGCCACATTTGTGGTTTTCTACCAGATAGAGTGTGATTCAGGGGCTGGGTTGAGATGCTTAGTGTGTGGAGAGAGTGGTTGTTCATGCTGATTCTATGAGCAGTAAGATGATAGACTGGAGAGGGATGTGGGTTCGGCTGATTGGCACAGTGCACAGGAAGATGTGTGTAATGAGTAAGGGTTAGGGTTGTCTGTGTGCATCATCTGGTAATGATTTGACCTAGTCCTCTAAATGAACACTGCTATGGTCGCTATGCCACCTACCCAACACACACCCATGCAATCACGTGCCACCCCACCTCACCCCACCCCTGGCCACGTCGATGCTCATTTCTTATCTCCAGCATGCCAGATAGCTGTGTCCTCTGGGAGCCTATCATCTCCCGGCTTGGTGATGGACAGCTGAGACAGCTGGGTTCCGTTCACAGTGGGCCACGACCGGACAGATCACACACCAGCCCTGACATGAGAGAGAGAGGGATGGAAGGGGAGAGAGAAAGAGAGATAGAGACTATCCAAGACCAGACAGACAGAGGATAATACCATAGGAGAAATGAAAGATGTGTCTATGTGTCTGTCGGTCTCTGCATCCATGTGTCCATGTGTCCATGTGTCCATGTGTCTGTGTGTCTGTGTGTCCATGTGTCTGTGTGTCCATGTGTCGGTGTGTCCATGTGTCTGTGTGTCCATGTGTCCGTGTGTCTGTGTGTCCATGTGTCTGTGTGTCCATGTGTCCGTGTGTCCATGTGTCCATGTGTCTGTGTGTCCATGTGTCTGTGTGTCCATGTGTCCATGTCTCCATGTGTCTGTGTGTCCATGTGTCTGTGTGTCCATGTGTCCATGTGTCCATGTGTCCATGTGTCCATGTGTCTGTGTGTCCATGTGTCCATGTGTCCATGTGTCCATGTGTCTGTCCGTCTCTGCATCCATGTGTCTGTGTGTCTGTGTGTCCATGTGTCTGTGTGTCCATGTGTCTGTGTGTCCATGTGTCTGTGTGTCCATGTGTCTGTGTGTCTGTGTGTCCATGTGTCCGTGTGTCTGTGTGTCCATGTGTCTGTGTGTCCATGTGTCCGTGTGTCCATGTGTCCATGTGTCTGTGTGTCCATGTGTCTGTGTGTCCATGTGTCCATGTCTCCATGTGTCTGTGTGTCCATGTGTCTGTGTGTCCATGTGTCCATGTGTCCATGTGTCCATGTGTCCATGTGTCCATGTGTCTGTGTGTCCATGTGTCCATGTGTCCATGTGTCCATGTGTCCATGTGTCTGTGTGTCTGTGTGTCTGTGTGTCCATGTGTCTGTGTGTCCATGTGTCTGTGTGTCCATGTGTCTGTGTGTCCATGTGTCTGTGTGTCTGTGAGTCCATGTGTCTATGAGTCCATGTGTCTGTGTGTCCGTGTGTCCATGTGTCCATGTGTCTGTGTGTCCATGTGTCTGTGTGTCCATGTTTCCATGTGTCGATGTGTCCATGTGTCCATGTGTCCGTGTGTCCATGTGTCTGTGTGTCCATGTGTCCGTGTGTCCGTGTGTCCATGTGTCTGTGTGTCCATGTGTCTGTGTGTCCATGTGTCCATGTGTCTGTGTGTCCATGTGTCTGTGTGTCCATGTTTCCATGTGTCCATGTGTCCATGTGTCCATGTGTCCGTGTGTCCATGTGTCCGTGTGTCCATGTGTCCGTGTGTCCATGTGTCCATGTGTCTGTGTGTCCATGTGTCTGTGTGTCCATGTGTCCATGTGTCTGTGTGTCCATGTGTCCATGTGTCCATGTGTCTGTGTGTCCATGTGTCCATGTGTCCGTGTGTCTGTGTGTCTGTGTGTCCATGTGTCCATGTGTCTGTGTGTCCATGTGTCTGTGTGTCCATGTGTCTGTGTGTCCATGTGTCCATGTGTCCGTGTGTCCATGTTTCCATGTTTCCATGTGTCCATGTGTCTGTGTGTCCATGTTTCCATGTTTCCATGTGTCTGTGTGTCCATGTTTCCATGTGTCCATGTGTCTGTGTGTCCATGTTTCCATGTTTCCATGTGTCCATGTGTCCATGTGTCTGTGTGTCCATGTGTCTGTGTGTCCATGTGTCCATGTGTCTGTGTGTCCATGTGTCCATGTGTCCATGTGTCTGTGTGTCCATGTGTCCATGTGTCCGTGTGTCTGTGTGTCTGTGTGTCCATGTGTCCATGTGTCCATGTGTCCATGTGTCTGTGTCCATGTGTCTGTGTGTCCATGTGTCTGTGTGTCCATGTGTCCATGTGTCCGTGTGTCCATGTTTCCATGTTTCCATGTGTCCATGTTTCCATGTTTCCATGTTTCCATGTTTCCATGTGTCTGTGTGTCCATGTGTCTGTGTGTCCATGTTTCCATGTTTCCATGTGTCCATGTGTCTGTGTGTCCATGTTTCCATGTTTCCATGTGTCCATGTGTCTGTGTGTCCATGTTTCCATGTTTCCATGTGTCCATGTGTCTGTGTGTCCATGTGTCTGTGTGTCCATGTGTCTGTGTGTCCATGTTTCCATGTGTCCATGTTTCCGTGTGTCCATGTGTCCATATGTCTGTGCGTCCATGTGTCTGTGTGTCCATGTGTCTGTGTGTCTGTGTGTCCATGTTTCCATGTGTCTTTTTGTCCATGTTTCCATGTGTCAATGTGTCTGTGTGTCTGTGTGTCCATGTTTCCATGTGTCTTTTTGTCCATGTTTCCATGTGTCTGTGTGTCCATGTGTCTGTGCGTCCATGTGTCTGTGTGTCCATGTGTCCATGTGTCTGTGTGTCTGTGTGTCCGTGTGTCCATGTGTCCATGTGTCCATGTGTCTGTGTGTCCATGTGTCCATGTGTCTGTGTGTCCATGTGTCTGTGTGTCCATGTGTCTGTGCGTTTGTGCATCCGTGAGTCTGTCTGCGTGGGTGTGTGAGTCTGTGTGTGTTTGTGTGTGTTCAAGTGAACATGCATGAGTGTGTATGTGTACCCTGCCCTCTTTCTACCTTTCACCTCAAGAACGACAACCATTCTATCATTAACCTATCTGCTGGTCGCCATGACACCCTCACTACCTGAAGCAGCCATCTTACCTCCGGACCCACGAGCACAAAACTCTTAGAAACTTAAATAACACCCAAGGTTGTTTAGCTTGGACAGAGTACTGGCATTAACAAGTGTAGAATTCTCCGTATTTTAATCATTTCACACTTTAACTTCCTTTGAAGCTCTGTCACTCACACTTGAATTTCACATCAACGTCAAAACGCCATGGATCATTTGTCTATATGTACTGTAAGACACCGATCATTTGTCTATATGTACTGTAAGACATAACTCCCACACAGCCGGTGATTCAGTTTGAGGCATCACACTTCATTTCAAAAGCCTCTCTTTGTTAGTCTGTATTTCTCTGCTTGTGAGTTTACATAGAGAACCAACAAAGAGACATACAACTTGAATAGATGTTAAGATGATGTCCTCAAGTGCAATTTTACAAAGCCTGCATGCCGCACTGACCAAGCACTGACCAATCAGCAAGGCTTGGGAGTGTTAGAATGTGTGCACCTGTGTTTGTGTGCATGAGTGCATGAGTGTGTGTGAGTGTACACACACTTGGTGCACACACATGCACACACATGCACACACAGCAGTTAGTGTCTCCAGCTCCTCTCTGTCTATTGACCAGGGTGCAGAAAGCACAGTGCTGCAGCCAAGATGCTTCGTTCTCCCTCTCAAAGGGAGACAAAGAAAGAAGGCTGAAACGAATGAGTCTATATGTCCAGTCGTTCGTGGTTTCGTCTATCCACCCCACCCCCCAAAATAATGTTTGAATCCTAAGCAAGTACAGTACCAACATAGCTACTGTAGTAGGTCAAAGCTGTGTGCTGGTAAACCTTGGTATAGCATGGGTGGAATAGGGATTGTTGTGTTCATGTGATGGGTGGCCCATTTACTCTGTTCTGTATAATTACAACAAGTCCTCACGGTTTTTCCAATTTGACATCAGATTCCGACGTTTCTCCAACTGTCAAATTGAGACAGCTACATTTGGGATAAGGTTACGGTTACTACAGAAACAACTCAACTGTTAAGTTGAATTCCAACTGGTTAACGTCAGGGTTAAGGTTTGACATAGTGTTACTAAAAACATTTAAGAAGAATGGCTGGGATTGAACACGTAACCCTCAGAGCTGCAGTAGGTGTCTGAAGCACATCCTCCATCCCCATCCACAGTGCCCTAGCCCCATCCACAGTGCCCTAGCCACAGTGCCCTAGCACCATCCACAGTGCCCTAGCACCATCCACAGTGCCCTAGCCCCATCCACCGTGCCCTAGCACCATCCGCAGTGCCCTAGCCCCATCCACAGTGCCCTAGCACCATCCACAGTGCCCTAGCACCATCCACAGTGCCCTAGCACCATCCACAGTGCCCTAGCCCCATCCACAGTGCCCTAGCACCATCCACAGTGCCCTAGCACCATCCACAGTGCCTGCCCTAGCCCCATCCACAGTGCCCTAGCACCATCCACAGTGCCCTAGCAAATGGGAAGCCTACTTGATGGTAATAGCGCTCACCGTTGCTCCTAGTAGACATTTTTAACTCTTCTCCTGATGTCCTGGGTACCTGGACGGATGTCAAATTTCGGTCCTCTAACCCGACACACACACACACACGCACGCACGCACGCACGCACACGCACACACACACACGCACGCACGTGCGCACACACACACGCACGCGCACACACACACGCACGCGCACACACATACACGCACGCACGCGCACACACATACACACACACACATTCATATTTCATTGCATGCCACCAGTAGGTCATAGTTAAACTTTCAATGTCAAAAGGGGTTTGGTTGGACAGTGTTGAAGGCATGTACGTGCTTGCGTCTATTCCAGGCCTAAATTGATCAAATCTGACTGAATGTTGTTGAAAACATAGCAGAAAAAAATGCAATAACATGTAATTTTATCGCAGAGTAAACAAAAAGGTCATTATGTTATCCAAGCCCTGGTCTGCCACAGTCTGTTAGGGTCATTATGTTATCCAAGCCCTGGTCTGCCACAGTCTGTTAGGGTCATTATGTTATCCAAGCCCTGGTCTGCCCCAGTCTGTTAAGGTCATTATGTTATCCAAGCCCTGGTCTGCCCCAGTCTGTTAAGGTCATTATGTTATCCAAGCCCTGGTCTGTCCCAGTCTGTTAAGGTCATTATGTTATCCAAGCCCTGGTCTGCCACAGTCTGTTAATGTCATTATGTTATCCAAGCCCTGGTCTGCCACAGTCTGTTAGGGTCATTATGTTATCCAAGCCCTGGTCTGCCCCAGTCTGTTAAGGTCATTAGTCTGTTATCCAAGCCCTGGTCTGCCCCAGTCTGTTAAGGTCATTATTATGTTATCAAGCCCTGGTCTGCCACAGTCTGTTAAGGTCATTATGTTATCCAAGCCCTGGTCTGCCACAGTCTGTTAGGGTCATTATGTTATCCAAGCCCTGGTCTGCCCCAGTCTGTTAAGGTCATTATGTTATCCAAGCCCTGGTCTGCCCCAGTCTGTTAAGGTCATTATGTTATCCAAGCCCTGGTCTGCCACAGTCTGTTAGGGTCATTATGTTATCCAAGCCCTGGTCTGCCCCAGTCTGTTAAGGTCATTATGTTATACAAGCCCTGGTCTGCCACAGTCTGTTAAGGTCATTATGTTATCCAAGCCCTGGTCTGTCCCAGTCTGTTGTTATCCAAGCCCTGGTCTCATTATGTTATCCAAGCCCTGGTCTGCCCCAGTCTGTTAAGGTCATTATGTTATCCAAGCCCTGGTCTGCCCCAGTCTGTTAAGGTCATTATGTTATCCAAGCCCTGGTCTGCCCCAGTCTGTTAAGGTCATTATGTTATCCAAGCCCTGGTCTGCCCCAGTCTGTTAAGGTCATTATGTTATCCAAGCCCTGATCTGCCACAGTCTGTTAAGGTCATTATGTTATCCAAGTCCTGGTCTGCCCCAGTCTGTTAAGGTCATTATGTTATCCAAGCCCTGGTCTGCCACAGTCTGTTAGGGTCATTATGTTATCCAAGCCCTGGTCTGCCCCAGTCTGTTAAGGTCATTATGTTATCCAAGCCCTGGTCTGTCCCAGTCTGTTAAGGTCATTATGTTATCCAAGCCCTGGTCTGCCCCAGTCTGTTAAGGTCATTATGTTATCCAAGCCCTGGTCTGCCACAGTCTGTTAGGGTCATTATGTTATCCAAGCCCTGGTCTGCCCCAGTCTGTTAAGGTCATTATGTTATACAAGCCCTGGTCTGCCACAGTCTGTTAAGGTCATTATGTTCTCCAAGCCCTGGTCTGTCCCAGTCTGTTAAGGTCATTATGTTATCCAAGCCCTGGTCTGCCCCAGTCTGTTAAGGTCATTATGTTATCCAAGCCCTGGTCTGCCCCAGTCTGTTAAGGTCATTATGTTATCCAAGCCCTGGTCTGCCCCAGTCTGTTAAGGTCATTATGTTATCCAAGCCCTGGTCTGCCCCAGTCTGTTAAGGTCATTATGTTATACAAGCCCTGGTCTGCCACAGTCTGTTAAGGTCATTATGTTATCCAAGCCCTGGTCTGCCACAGTCTGTTAAGGTCATTATGTTATCCAAGCCCTGGTCTGCCACAGTCTGTTAAGGTCATTATGTTATCCAAGCCCTGGTCTGCCCCAGTCTGTTAAGGTCATTATGTTATCCAAGCCCTGGTCTGCCCCAGTCTGTTAAGGTCATTATGTTATCCAAGCCCTGGTCTGCCACAGTCTGTTAAGGTCATTATGTTATCCAAGCCCTGGTCTGCCACAGTCTGTTAAGGTCATTATGTTATCCAAGCCCTGATCTGCCACAGTCTGTTAAGGTCATTATGTTATGTAGACCTTTCATGTTCAAAGATGGGCGTTTAACATGCTGGACTGGAGGGGCTGTTTGAACCTGGCCTTCAGGGAGAGGGAAGACACTCACACACACACACACACACACAGGTCGCTGTTTGAACCTGGCCTTCAGGGAGAGGGAAGACACACACACACAGGTCGCTGTTTGAACCTGGCCTTCAGGGAGAGGGAAGACACACACACAGGTCGCTGTTTGAACCTGGCCTTCAGGGAGAGGGAAGACACACACACACAGGTCGCTGTTTGAACCTGGCCTTCAGGGAGAGGGAAGACACTCACACACAGGTCGCTGTTTGCGACAATTGAAGAGGGAGATACTTTCAGTGATTAGAACCATCAGTCATGTGTGTCATCAGCTCATTTGTGTTATCAGCCTTCTGTGTCATCGGCTCATCTGTGTCATCAGTCATCTGTGTCATCAGTCATCTGTGTCACTGGCTCATCTGTGTCATCAGTCATCTGTGTCATCAGCTCATCTGTATCATCAATCATCTGTCTCATCAGTCATCTGTGTCATCAGTCTTCTGTGTCATCAGTCTTCTGTGTCATCGGCTCATCTGTGTCATTAGTTATCTGTGTCATCAGTCATCAGCTCATCTGTGTCATCAGTCATCTGTGTCATCAGTCATCTGTGTCATTAGTCATCTGTGTTATCAGTCATCTGCACCTGCTTTTTTTGCAGATCAACGGCCCTTCGGTGTGTGTTTGCGTGTGTGTCACTCACCCAATTAATCGACCTGATTGAATATAGGCAAATACAACAGAAATTAAAAGGGGACCCCTCAAGGGACAGAGGTCTATACACACACATACACACTCCTTAGTTAACACCCTTTAACTGTCCCCTCGGCCATTTAGTCCTCTCTCATCAGAGATGTATAGATGTCAAAATGTAGGACTCTTTTCTCTCTCTCTCTCTCTCTCTGTATCTCTCTCTCTCTCTTTCTCTCGCTCTCTTTCTCTTTGTATCTCTCACAAAGTCTCTCCCTCTCTTTCTCTGTTTTCCATTCTCTCCCTCTGTCTGACTCCCTCCCTCTCTCCCTCCCTCCCTCACACCCACCCGCCTTCTCTCTCTCCTTCCCATCCTCTGTCTGACTCCCTCTCTCTCCCTCCCTCACACCCACCTGCCTTCCCTCTCTCCTTCCCATCCTCTGTCTGACTCCCTCTCTCTCCCTCCCTCATACCCACCCGCCTTCCCTCTCTCCTTCCCTTCCTCTGTCTGACTCCCTCCCCCTCCCTCACACCCACCCGCCTTCCCTCTCTCCTTCCCTTCCTCTGTCTGACTCCCTCCCCCTCCCTCACACCCACCCGCCTTCCCTCTCTCCTACCCTTCCTCTGTCTGACTCCCTCCCCCTCCCTCACACCCACCCGCCTTCCCTCTCTCCTTCCCATCCTCTGTCTGACTCCCTCTCTCTCCCTCCCTCACACCCCCGCCTTCTCTCTCTCCTTCCCTTCCTCTGTCTGACTCCCTCTCTCCCTCTCTCTCCCTCCCTCACACCCACCCGCCTTCTCTCTCCTTCCCTTCCTCTGTCTGACTCCCTCCCCCTCCCTCACACCCACCCGCCTTCCCTCTCTCCTTCCCATCCTCTGTCTGACTCCCTCTCTCTCCCTCCCTCACACCCACCCGCCTTCCCTCTCTCCTTCCCTTCCTCTGTCTGACTCCCTCCCCCTCCCTCACACCCACCCGCCTTCCCTCTCTCCTTCCCATCCTCTGTCTGACTCCTCTCTCTCCCTCCTTCACACCCACCCGCCTTCTCTCTCTCCTTCCCTTCCTCTGTCTGACTCCCTCTCTCTCCCTCCCTCACACCCTCCCGCCTTCTCTCTCTCCTTCCCTTCCTCTGTCTGACTCCCTCTCTCTCCCTCCCTCACACCCTCCCGCCTTCTCTCTCTCCTTCCTTCCTCTGTCTGACTCCCTCTCTCTCTCTCTCTCCCTCCCTCACACCCACCCGCCTTCCCTCTCTCCTTCCCTTCCTCTGTCTGACTCCCTCTCCCTCCCTCACACCCTCCCGCCTTCTCTCTCTCCTTCCCATCCTCTGTCTGACTCTCTCTCCCTCCCTCCCTCACACCCACCCGCCTTCTCTCTCTCCTTTCCTTCCTCTGTCCGACTCCCTCTCTCTCTCTCCCTCCCTCACACCCTCCCGCCTTCTCTCTCTCCTTCCCTTCCTCTGTCTGACTCCCTCTCTCTCCTTCACACCCTCCCGCCTTCTCTCTCTCCTTCCCATCCTCTGTCTGACTCCCTCTCTCTCCCTCCCTCACACCCTCCCGCCTTCTCTCTCTCCTTTCCTTCCTCTGTCTGACTCCCTCTCCCTCCCTCACACCCACCCACCTTCTCTCTCTCCTTCCCATCCTCTGTCTGACTCCCTCTCTCTCTCTCTCCCTCCCTCACACCCTGACTCTCCTTCCCTTCCTCTGTCTGACTCCCTCTCTCTCCTTCACACTCCCTCTCCTCCCTCACACCCTCCCGCCTTCTCTCTCTCCTTCCCTTCCTCTGTCTGACTCCCTCTCTCTCCCTTCACACCCTCCCGCCTTCTCTCTCTCCTTCCCTTCCTCTGTCTGACTCCCTCTCTCTCTCCCTCCCTCACACCCTCCCGCCTTCTCTCTCTCCTTCCCTTCCTCTGTCTGTATCCACCTGAGTTCCTATCCTATCCATCTAGTCATCCCTCTCCTCCTCACAGTTGCCAGACCAGACCAGCTGGGAGGGAAACCACTGCTGTCCCACTGAGGACAGCAGGTAGTCAGGCATAGCCCTCCTCCCTTCTGCTCTTATACCTCCCTCCGTTCTCTTCATACCTCCTCTGCTATATAAAGTAGAACCAGTACAGGGTATATGGTAGAGGTAGAGGTGATATGATCTGTCTCCACTAGGTATGCCCATTAATATCTGTATAAGTCCTGGCTCCTCCCCTGCTATATAAAGTAGAACCAGTACAGGGTATATGGTAGAGGTAGAGGTGATATGATCTGTCTCCACTAGGTATGCCCATTAATATCTGTATAAGTCCTGGCTCCTACCCTGCTGGACCTTTAGATTGGAGACGGCCTCCAAAGGTCACTGAGAGTTGCACTGAGCACAATTCAGCTTCTGTCTTCTGCCTTGTTTTCTGCCTTTTGTCATCTGTCTTGTCTTCTGTCTTCATTCTTGTCTTCTGTCTTGTTTCTGTCTTCTGTTTTCCCTAACACACAACAACTAGAACAGAAAGGATGGGGCTGGAGAGAGACTGTTGGGAGAGAGGGGGAGAAGAGGGGTAGGAGAGGGGTATGACAGTAGTATGAGAGAGGGGGGGCAGAGGGGTAGGAGGGTGGTATGACAGTAGTATAAGAGAGGGGGCAGAGGGGTAGGAGAGTGGTATGAGAGACGGAACAGTGGGGGGCAGAGGGGTAGGAGAGTAGTATGAGAGACGGAAGAGAGGGGGGGGCAGAGGGGTAGGAGAGTGGTATGAGAGACGGAAGAGAGGGAGGGGACAGAGGGTAGGAGAGTGGTATGAGAGACTGAACAGGGGGGGCAGAGGGGTAGGAGAGTGGTATGAGAGACGGAACAGAGGGGGGAAGAGGGGTAGGAGAGTGGTATGAGAGACGGAACAGAGGGGGGGGCAGAGGGGTAGGAGAGTGGTATGAGAGACGGAAGAGAGGGAGGGGGGGGCAGAGGGGAGGAGAGTGGTATGAGAGACAGAACAGAGGGGGGGGCAGAGGGGTAGGAGAGTGGTATGAGAGACGGAACAGAGGGGGGGGGTCCTAGTGTAAGAGGGTTAGGGGGAAGGGGAGACGGAACAGAGGGGGGGGGCAGAGGGGTAGGAGAGTGGTATGAGAGACGGAAGAGACTGGGGGGGACAGAGGGGTAGGAGAGTGGTATGAGAGACGGAACAGAGTGGGGGGGCAGAGGCTGAAAGAAAGAAAACTGGTCAAAGGTGAGGGCTCTAGTGTAACTGGAGAAAGGTGAGGGCTCTAGTGTAACTGGAGAAAGGTGAGGGGTCTAGTGTAACTGGAGAAAGGTGTGGGGTCTAGTGTAACTGGTGAAAGGTGAGGGGAGTGTAAGGTGAAAGGGGTCTAGTGTAACTGGTGAAAGGTGAGGGGTCTAGTGTAACTGGTGAAAGGTGAGGGGTCTAGTGTAACTGGTGAAAGGTGAGGGGTCTAGTGTAACTGGAGAAAGGTGAGGGGTCTAGTGTAACTGGAGAAAGGTGAGGGGTCTGAAAGGTGTAACTGGTGAAAGGTGAGGGGTCTAGTGTAACTGGAGAAAGGTGAGGGGTCTAGTGTAACTGGTGAAAGGTGAGGGGTCTAGTGTAACTGGAGAAAGGTGAGGGGTCTAGTGTAACTGGTGAAAGGTGAGGGGGGGTCTGAAAGTGTAACTGGTGAAAGGTGAGGGGTCTAGTGTAACTGGTGAAAAGGTGAGGGGTCTAGTGTAACTGGTGAAAGGTGAGGGGTCTAGTGTAACTGAAAGGTGAGGGGTCTAGTGTAACTGGTGAAGGTGAGGGGTCTAGTGTAACTGGTGGGTGAGGGTCTAGTGTAACTGGAGAAAGGTGAGGGGTCTAGTGTAACTGGTGAAAGGTGAGGGGTCTAGTGTAACTGGTGAAAGGTGAGGGGTCTAGTGTAACTGGTGAAAGGTGAGGGGTCTAGTGTAACTGGTGAAAGGTGAAGTGTAACTGGTGAAAGGTGAGGGTCTAGTGTCTGGAGAAGTGTAAGGGGTCTAGTGGAGAAAGGTGAGGGGTCTAGTGTAACTGGTGAAAGGTGAGGGGTCTAGTGTAACTGGTGAAAGGTGACTGGAGGGTGAGGGGTCTAGTGTAACTGGAGAAAGGTGAGGTGGGGTCTAGTGTAACTGGTGAAAGGTGAGGGGTCTAGTGTAACTGGTGAAAGGTGAGGGGTCTAGTGTAACTGGTGAAAGGTGAGGGGTCTAGTGTAACTGGTGAAAGGTGAGGGGTCTAGTGTAACTGGTGGTGAGGGGTCTAGTGTAACTGGTGAAAGGTGAGGGGTCTAGTGTAACTGGTGAAAGGTGAGGGGTCTAGTGTAACTGGTGAAAGGTGAGGGGTCTAGTGTAACTGGTGAAAGGTGAGGGGTCTAGTGTAACTGGTGAAAGGTGAGGGGTCTAGTGTAACTGGTGAAAGGTGAGGGGTCTAGTGTAACTGGTGAAAGGTGAGGGGTCTAGTGTAACTGGAGAAAGGTGAGGGGTCTAGTGTAACTGGAGAAAGGTGAGGGGTCTAGTGTAACTGGAGAAAGGTGTGGGGTCTAGTGTAACTGGAGAAAGGTGAGGGGTCTAGTGTAACTGGAGAAAGGTGAGGGGTCTAGTGTAACTGGTGAAAGGTGTGGGGTCTAGTGTAACTGGAGAAAGGTGTGGGGTCACACACACACACACACACACACACACACACACACACACACCACACACACACACTCAGCCATCAGCAATATGCTAATACGTGTTACCACCCGGCCTAGCCGTGCCCTGCTGACTACAGAGATATGTAATATATGTAGTCTGTGGATATACTGTATGTGTGTCATGTCAGATGTTAAGTAGCTGCTTCAGTCTCTCTATCTCTCCTAAGCGGCTCAGAGAGAAGGGAGAGAGGAGAGTCATGTAATAACTTGGCCCCCATGGAACTGCAGAGAGAGAAAAGAGAAAGATACTTCTTTCTCAGGGATTACTTAGCTCTTTTTATTCTATTGAATGGTAGAGAACAGGATGAGTGGGTGAATGGAGGTGGAGAACAGGATGAGTGGGTGAATGGAGGTGGAGAACAGGATGAGTGTGTGAATGGAGGTAGAGAACAGGATGAGTGGGTGAATGGAGGTAGAGAACAGGATGAGTGGGTGAATGGAGGTAGAGAACAGGATGAGTGGGTGAATGGAGGTAGAGAACAGGATGAGTGGGTGAATGGAGATGGAGAACAGGATGAGTGGGTGAATGGAGGTGGAGAACAGGATGAGTGGGTGAATGGAGGTAGAGAACAGGATGAGTGGGTGAATGGAGGTAGAGAACAGGATGAGTGGGTGAATGGAGGTAGAGAACAGGATGAGTGGGTAAATGGAGGTAGAGAACAGGATGAGTGTGTGAATGGAGGTAGAGAACAGGATGAGTGGGTGAATGGATGTAGAGAACAGGATGAGTGGGTGAATGGATGTAGAGAACAGGATGAGTGGGTGAATGGAGGTAGAGAACAGGATGAGTGTGTGAATGGATGTAGAGAACAGGATGAGTGGGTGAATGGAGGTAGAGAACAGGATGAGTGGGTGAATGGATGTAGAGAACAGGATGAGTGTGTGAATGTATGTAGAGAACAGGATGAGTGGGTGAATTGAGGTAGAGAACAGGATGAGTGGGTGAATGGAGGTAGAGAACAGGATGAGTGGGTGAATGGAGGTAGAGAACAGGATGAGTGGGTGAATGGAGGTAGAGAACAGGATGAGTGGGTGAATTGAGGTAGAGAACAGGATGAGTGGGTGAATGGAGGTAGAGAACAGGATGATTGGGTGAATGGAGGTAGAGAACAGGATGATTGGGTGAATGGATGTAGAGAACAGGATGAGTGGGTGAATGGAGGTGGAGAACAGGATGAGTGGGTGAATGGAGCTGGAGAACATGATGAGTGTGTGAATGGAGGTAGAGAACAGGATGAGTGGGTGAATGGAGGTAGAGAACAGGATCAGTGGGTGAATGGAGGTAATGTTACTGTTCCTGGGGTTTTGAGGTAATTTTGCAGACCCTTTACCTAAAGTGACCTTCAGTTAGCACTCTGTGGTTCCTACATTAATATGTCTGGTAGAATATGCAGCTGTTGATAGACTTATTTTTTTCAGGGCTGTATAGGTAATATCTCCTGTTGTTTTTATGGTAACCTACAGGCAGCCAGTTGCCTGTAAGTTACTGTAAAATTGAATACAGGAACAGTATTGGATATTGTAAAATACGGTACAGTAACATACTATACCCTTTTACGGTAACTTACAGGCAACTGGCTGCCTGTATCTTACCATGAAAACAACAGGAATTATTCACCTATACAGCCCTGAAACAAATGTTTCACCTTAATGAAATACCCTGAGCCTATCCGCAGCTGCTTATTCTAGTAGAAATATTAACATAAGAACCACTTTTAAACCAAATTACATGATATCATCAGCATCAGGATTGAATTAGCATCGGAATGTGTGCATGGACAAAACTAATGGGATTGCATGACAACACCCGTCAATCAACAGACGACAGACGGCATTCGCTTGTCTGACATTGTCCCTCCCACCTTTATCAATCTGAGACACACCACCAAAACACAAGTTGGCAAACATGGTCATACAAGCTATACATGGTGTGGAGGAGATACATAAAACTGGTGGTAGGGCTGTGTACCACTCTGGTTGGCCTGTGGTGAGACACAACCTACGTATGTGTGTGTGTGCGTGTGCGTGCGTGTGTGTACAACCCTAAGATAAAGGAACGATCAGGTGGGTACCAGGCAGCTTGATGCAGTACTATTCAACATGTCCCTTTGTTCTTGAATGGCATTTGATAGGAGTTTTTTCTCTAAAAAACACATGTTGATGTGTGATTGTGAGGGTGTGTGTAAAGACTTTCATGCAGGCATACAAAGTCTCAATTTAACATTCACACACACATTCCTGTCTACATTTCTAGGAGTGTCTTATATATACATCAGACAAAGAACAAAATACACAACAATAGAACACATGACACAACAATAGAACACAGGACACAACAATAGAACACAGGACACAACAATAGAACACAGGACACAACAATAGAACACAAGACACAACAATAGAACACAAGACACAACAATAGAACACAAGACACAACAATAGAACACAAGACACAACAATAGAACACAGGACACGACAATAGAACACAAGACACAACAATAGAACACAGGACACAACAATAGAACACAGGACACAACAATAGAACACAGGACACAACAATAGAACACAAGACACAACAATAGAACACAGGACACAACAATAGAACACAGGACACAACAATAGAACACAAGACACAACAATAGAACACAGGACACAACAATAGAACACAAGACACAACACTAGAACACAGGACACAACAATAGAACACAGGACACAACAATAGAACACAGGACACAACAATAGAACACAAGACACAACAATAGAACACAGGAGACAACAATAGAACACAGGACACAACAATAGAACAAAATACACAACAATAGACCACAATACACAACAATGGAACACAGGACACAACAATAGAAACCAACAACAGAACACAGGACACAACAGTAGAACACAAGACACAACAATAGAACACAGGACACAATAATAGAACACAGGACACAACAATAGAGAAGAAAATACAATGGCGTTTTGGGGATCAACAACCAGGAAATGTAAACAATATGTTTGTACTGTTTCTGTCCTCATTGTGAATACTTCTGGATATTATTTGAGCTGGTCCTGTATGTGTGTATGTGTGAGTGTGTGAGTGTGTGTGTCTGTCTGTGTGTGTGTCTGCAAGCGTTCATGCGTACCTGCGTGTGTGTGTGTGTGTGTGTGTGTGTGTGTGTGTGTGTGTGTGTGTGTGTGTGTGTGTGTGTGTGTGCGTGAATGCGTCCTCCTTAGGTGTGCTAGGTTGGAGGTGTGTCTTCAAAGGAGCTCATCAGTTCTGTAACGCGACTGATCACTGTTCATCTGTCGTCATCCACTACCAGCAGACTGTTCATCTGTCATCATCCACTACCAGCAGACTGTTCATCTGTCTTCATCCACTACCAGCAGACTGTTCATCTGTCTTCATCCACTACCAGCAGACAGTTCATCTGTCTTCATCCACTACCAGCAGACTGTTCATCTGTCGTCATCCACTACCAGCAGACTGTTCATCTGTCTTAATCCACTACCAGCAGACAGTTCATCTGTCTTCATCCACTACCAGCAGACTGTTCATCTGTCTTCCTCCACTACCATCAGAGAACACCTGCTGCTTTACAAACTCTCACAGTGTCACTGCAGAATCGCACGTTTGCCCATAAACGTCACATTTCTAAGGTTACATTCATTTCCCGAATGGTTCAGTTAAAGAGGCACTCTCGGAAATGTGTGTAATTTAGGCAAGTAGTTTTGAAACTCCTGTTCCATGCTGTTAGTATTGACCAAACTCCCGTTCCATGCTGTTAGTATTGACCAAACTCCTGTTCCATGCCGTTAGTATTGACCAAACTCCTGTTCCATGCCGTTAGTATTGACCAAACTCCTGTTCCATGCCGTTAGTATTGACCAAACTCCCGTTCCATGCAGTTAGTTTTGACCATGCGGTTAGTATTGACCAAACTCCTGTTCCATGCTGTTAGTATTGACCAAACTCCTTTTCCATGCCGTTAGTATTGACCAAACTCCTGTTCCATGCTGTTAGTATTGACCAAACTCCCGTTCCATGCCGTTAGTATTGACCAAACTCCCGTTCCATGCTGTTAGTATTGACCAAACTCCCGTTCCATGCTGTTAGTATTGACCAAACTCCCGTTCCATGCTGTTAGTATTGACCAAACTCCCGTTCCATGCTGTTAGTATTGACCAAACTCCCGTTCCATGCTGTTAGTATTGACCAAACTCCCGTTCCATGCTGTTAGTATTGACCAAACTCCCGTTCCATGCTGTTATTTATTTTACAAAACAGGCCGTTGGCCTTATGGCATTTCCAGTGTTAAAAGATAATGATATACATCGATGATGATGATGATAATCAAAGATAATAATTTCAGTGTATGTTATATTAGGAGTTGTGTCTGCTTCCACATGGTGGATTCACTGTTATGTCTCCAAATCAACTTTGAAATATACAATCTCTGCCCCATGAAGACTGGGAGACTCACCTCTCTCACATCACAAGTCAACCGTTTACAGCATATATTTGACATATGTATGTTGCTCTCTCTCTCTCTCTCTCTCTCTCTCTCTCAATTAAATGCAAGGGGCTTTATTGGCATATGGAATAGACAACAAACAAAAGGGAAATAAACAATCATTAAATATTACACTAGAAGAATATAGTAATTTAAAATGGTATATTATTGGCTATGTTGTGAAAATAGTTGAAGTATGAAAAGAGGAAATAAATAAACAGATAAATACAGATTTTATTTACAATCTTGTTTGTTTCTCACATGACCTTTTTCTCATGGCAACGTGCCACAAGTCTTGCTGCTGTGACTGCACACTGCAATATTTTGCATGACAGATATGAAAGTTTATCAATTTTTGATTTGTTTTCAAATTCTTTGTGATCTATGGGAAATATACTGCATTCGGAAAGTATTCAGACCCTTGAACCTTTTCCACATTTTGTTACGTTACAGCCTTAATCTAAAATCGATTAAATACAAAAAAATCCTTAGCAATCTACACACAATACCCCATAATGACAAAACAAAAACAAATTGATAAACATCAAAAAACAATAATATAAGTATTCAGACCCTTTGCTATGAGACTGGAAAGTGAGCTCAGGTGCATCCTGTTTCAATTGATCATCCTTGAGATGTTTCTACAACTTGATTGGAGTACACCTGCTGTAAATTCAATTGATTGGGCATGATTTGGAAAGGCACACACCTGTCTATATAAGGTCCCACAGTTGACAGTGCATGTCAGAGAAAAAACCAAGCCATGAGGTCAAAGGATTTGTCCGTAGAGCTCCAAGACAGGATTGTGTCGAGCCACAGATCTGGGGAAGGGTATCAAAAATGTCTGCAGCATTGAAGGTCCCCAAGAACACAGTGGCCTTCATCATTCTTAAATGGACGACCCTTCCTAGAATTGGCCGCCCGGCCGAACTGAGCAATCAGAGGAGAAGGGCCTTGGTCAGGGAGGTGACCAAGAACCCGATGATCACTCTGACCGAGCTCCAGAGTTCCTCTGTGGAGATTGGATAACCTTCCCCAAGGGCAACCATCTCTGCAACACTCCACCAATCAGGCCTTTATGGTAGAGTGGCCAGACGGAAGCCACTCCCCAGTAAAAGGCACATGACAGCCCACTTGGAGTTTGGAAAAAGGCACCTAAAGGACTCTCCGACCATGAGAAACAAGATTCTCTGGTCTGATGAAACCAAGATTGAACTCTTTGGCCTGAATTCCAAGAGTCACATCTGGAGTAAACCTGGCACCATGGTGGTGGCAGCATCATGCCGTGGGGATGTTTTTCAGCGGGAGGGATTGGAAGACTAGTCAGGATCGAGGCAAAGATGAACGGAGAAAATTAGAGAGAGATCCTTGATTAAAACCTGCTCCAGAGCGCTCAGGACCTCAGACTGGGTCGAAGTTTAACCTTCCAACAGGACAACGACTCTAACTACACAGGCAAGATAACGCAGGAGTGGCTTCGGGACAAGTCTCTGAATGTCCTTGAGTGGCCCAGCCAGAGCCTGGACTTGAACCTGATCAAACATCTCTGGAGAGACCTGAAAAAAGCTGTGTGGCGGCATTATGGGGAATTGTGTGTAGATTTAATGGGGGACATTTTTTAAAAACCATTTTAGAATAAGGCTGTAAAGTAACAAAATGTGGAAAAGTCAAGGGGTCTGAATACTTTCCGAATGTACTGTATGTGTCTCTAATATGGTCATACCTTTGGCAAGAGGTTAGGAAGTGCAGCTCAGTTTCCATCTCATTTTGTGGGCAGTTTGCACATAGCCTGTCTTCTCTTCAGAGCCAGGTCTGCCTACGGCACCCTCTCTCAATAGCAAGGCTATGCTCACTGAGTCTGTACATAGCCAAGGATTTTCTTAATTTGAAGGTCAGTTTCAGTGGTTAGTTATTCTGCCATTTTGTACTCTCTGTTGAGGACCAGATAACTTTCCAGTTTGCTCTGTTTTTCCAGTGTGTTAAATAGTTATCTTTTTGCTTTCTAATAATATGGTTGGGTCTAAATGTGTTTTTGTCCGGGGCTCTATGGGGTCTGTTTGTGTTTGTGAACAGAGAACCAGGACCAGCTGGCTATGCACATGCAGACACACACAAACCCTTTACCTAAAGCAAAATAATAACTGTTTTGTGTTATGATGAATCACCTAACTCACCCACTTTCTGATATTCTTGTAACCAAAAAATGACAACAACATTCTAATTTGTATTGTAAGAATATTGTAATTGCCTTGGAACCTATGATCCTGACATTTGGTTGCGATAGTGGGCCTGGAGATTTATCTAAAAATGGAGCAACACCTGTCTGCTGGGATACCTTCATCTGCCTTCCCTCTATGTAGTGTCACATGATGCTAGCTCGTCTACCCTGCCCTCTCTATGTAGTGTCACATGATGCTGGCTCGTCTACCCTGCCCTCTCTATGTAGTGTCTCATGATGCTGGCTCATCTACCCTGCCCTCTCTATGTAGTGTCTCATGATGCTGGCTCGTCTACCCTGCCCTCTCTATGTAGTGTCTCATGATGCTGGCTCGTCTACCCTGCCCTCTCTATGTAGTGTCACATGATGCTGGCTCGTCTACCCTGCCCTCTCTATTTAGTGTCTCATGATGCTGGCTCGTCTACCCTGCCCTCTCTATGTAGTGTCTCATGATGCTGGCCCGTCTACCCTGCCCTCTCTATGTAGTGTCACATGATGCTGGCTCGTCTACCCTGCCCTCTATGTAGTGTCACATGATGCTGGCTCGTCTACCCTGCCCTCTCTATTTAGTGTCTCATGATGCTGGCTCGTCTACCCTGCCCTCTATGTAGTGTCTCATGATGCTGGCTCGTCTACCCTGCCCACTCTATGTAGTGTCACATGATGCTGGCTCGTCTACCCTGCCCTCTCTATGTAGTGTCACATGATGCTGGCTCGTCTACCCTGCCCTCTCTTTGTAGTGTCTCATGATGCTGGCTCGTCTACCCTGCCCTCTCTATGTAGTGTCTCATGATGCTGGCTCGTCTACCCTGCCCTCTCTATATAGTGTCACATGATGCTGGCTCGTCTACCCTGCCGCTGTCCGCAGTCTCCCCGCTCATAGCCAGGCATGGACTCTTTCCCAGTGGCCAGTCAGCAGGGCCAGATAAGTTATTAAAGAAGCAATTAACAGATCTAATTAAGAAGAGAGAGTGTGAACACAGAGAAAGAGTAGAGAGTGAGAGGGAAATGAAAGAGAGAGAGAGAGAGAGAGAGAGAGAGAGAGTCTGAGTGAAGTAGGGGACGGATAATTGGTTGCACTGTGAAGTTATGTTAGCTGTTTGGTTTTAGCGGTTGGAATGTTTGTGTGTGTGTTCATGGGTGTGTGTGTGTGTGTTCATGTGTGCTTGTGTGTGTGTGTGTTCATGTGTATTTGTGTGAGTTCATGTTAGTGTGTTGGGTTGGATGGTTGAGGGGCTTGTTGTGATTGTATACTATGTTTTATCGTACAGTATATATTTGGCCATAATTGCAGTCAGAAGTTGTAGTTAAAAGTGCGGTTAAGATGAAGACTTTTCACAAGTCTTCCAGTTACTGTACGATACCCTGTCACATTTCCTGACATCAAAGTGTTTGTAAGCTTATTTTCCTACAAGGCTTGTATAGGAGAGAGAACCCTTCCTGATGTACTGCTGACACACTACAGTCAGTATATATAAAAGGCTAATCTTCATAGGCTCTGATGTGAGGACAAAGTTTAAGTCACCTTGATGCTCTCACATTAATAAAACACTTCCCCCTTCTCTTGACCTCTCATGCTCTCTCTTAACCCCTCTCACTCCTTTACTCTCCCCGTCTCTCACTCCTATCTAAATCCATCGCTTTCTCTCTGCCTTTCTCTATGCCCCCTCTCTCTCTCTCCCTCCCCACTTCCCCCTCTCCCCTTTCCCCTCCCTCTTCCCCCACCTCCCCTCTCTCTCTACCACCTACACCTCTCTACCCCCCTCTCTCTCCCTCCCTCCCCACCTCCCCTCTCTCTCTACCACCTACACCCTCTTTACCCCCCCTCTCTCTCCCTCCCTCCCCACCTCCCCTCTCTCTCCACCACCTACACCCTCTCTACCCCCCTCTCTCTCCCTCCCAACCTCCCCTCTCTCTCTACCACCTACACCCTCTCTACCCCCCCTCTCTCTCCCTCCCCACCCCCTCTCTCTCTACCACCTACACCCTCTCTACCCCCTCTCTCTCCTCCCAACCTCCCTCTCTCTCTACCACCTACACCCTCTCTACCCCCCTCTCTCTCCCTCCCCACCTCCCCTCTCTCTCTACCACCTACACACTCTCTACCCCCCTCTCTCTCCCTCCCCACCTCCCCTCTCTCTCTACCACCTACACCCTCTCTACCCCCTCTCTCCCTCCCCACCTCCCCTCTCTCTACCACCTACACCCTCTCTATCCCCCTCTCTCTCCCTCTCCACCTCCCCTCTCTCTCTACCACCTACACTCTCTCTACCCCCCCCTCTCTCTCCCTCCCCACCTCCCCTCTCTCTACCACCTACACCCTCTCTACCCCCCTCTCTCTCCCTCCCAACCTCCCCTCTCTCTCTACCACCTACACCCTCTCTACCCCCTCTCTCTCCCTCCCCACCTCCCCACTCTCTCTACCACCTACACTCTCTCTACCCCCTCTCTCTCCCTCCCCCACCTCCCCTCTCTCTCTACTACCTACACCAGCTCTACCCCCCTCTCTCTCCCTCCCCACCTCCCTTCTCTCTCTACCACCTACACCCTCTCTACCACCCCTCTCTCTCCCTCCCCACCCCCCTCTCTCTACCACCTACACCCTCTCACCCCCTCTCTCTCCCTCCCCACCTCCCCCTCTCTCTACCACCTACACCCTCTCTACCACCCCTCTCTCTCCCTCCCCACCGCCCCTCTCTCTCTACCACCTACACCCTCTCTACCCCCCTCTCTCCCTCCCCACCTCCCCTCTCTCTCTACCACCTACACCCTCTCTATCCCCCTCTCTCTCCCTCTCCACCTCCCCTCTCTCTCTACCACCTACACTCTCTCTACCCCCTCTCTCTCCCTCCCCACCTCCCCTCTCTCTCTACCACCTACACCCTCTCTACCCCCTCTCTCTCCCTCCCCACCTCCCCTCTCTCTCTACCACCTACACCCTCTCTACCCCCCCTCTCTCTCCCTCCCAACCTCCCCTCTCTCTCTACCACCTACACCCTCTCTATCCCCCTCTCTCTCCCTCTCCACCTCCCCTCTCTCTCTACCACCTACACTCTCTCTACCCCCCCTCTCTCCCTCCCCACCTCCCCTCTCTCTACCACCTAGCATTTCGCTACACTCGCATTAACATCTGCTAACCATGTGTATGTGACAAATAAAATTCGATTTGATTTGATTTGATTTGACCTACACCCTCTCTACCACCCTCTCTCTCCCTCCCCACCTCCCCTCTCTCTCTACCACCTACACCCTCTCTACCCCCCCCTCTCTCCCTCCCCACCTCCCCTCTCTCTCTACCACCTACACCCTCTCTACCCCCTCTCTCTCTCCCTCCCCACCTCCCCTCTCTCTCTACCACCTACACTCTCTCTACCCCCTCTCTCTCCCTCTCCACCTCCCCTCTCTCTCTACCACCTACACTCTCTATACCCCCTCTCTCTCCCTCCCCACCTCCCCTCTCTCTCTACCACCTACACTCTCTCTACCCCCCTCTCTCTCCCTCCCCACCTCCCCTCTCTCTCTACCACCTACACTCTCTCCCTCCCCACCTCCCCTCTCTCTCTACCACCTACACTCTCTCTATCCCCCCTCTCTTTCTTCTCCTAAAGTTGACTGGGTGAACATTAATTGTAGCTCCTCTGCTTCAAAGCCCAGTTGTAGCTGATAAGGACAACAGAGGAGATGTGTGAGGGTGTGAGAGGCCAAACATACACTCTTAGCTTGTTATCGTAACCCTGTACCGTGCCTTTAGAAGAGTAACCATCTCATTAGATACTATCCCCCGGAGGTCTCTGTGTGTGTGCTGAGTCATGTCACAAATGCAACTCTCTGTGTGTGTGTGTGTGTGTGTGTGTGTGTGTGTGTGTGTGTGTGTCAGCTGGCAGGTGTCTCCATCACACTAACCCTTTGGCAGAATGGTGAGCCTACTGCATAATGATAACCAACACATTACCATTATTGTGATGCTAATGAAGACAGATAGGAGAGAGAAGAGAGAGTGAGAGATGGAGAGAGAGAGAGAAACATGTTTCCCATGCCAATAAAGCCCCTTAAATTGAAATTGAATTGAGAAAGAGGGATAGAGGGAGAAAGAGAGATAGGGAGGGAGAGGGGGAGAGAGAGACGAGGGAGAGAGAGAGAGCGAGAGGGAGGGAGAGGGGGAGAGAGAGAGAGAGAGAGAGCGAGAGAGAGAGACAGGGGGAGGGGGAGAGATAGAGGGAGAAGGGGAGAGAAAGGGAGAAGGAAAGAGAGAGGGAGAAGGGGGAGAGAGAGAGAGAAAAAGGGGGAGAGAGAGAGAAGAAGAGAGAGAAAGAGGAGGGGAGAGGGAGATGGAAAGAGGGAGAGTGATCAATAACTAATGTGGGATTGAGAGATAAGAGAGAGAAAAAAAGAGAAAGAGGGAGTCAGGTGGTTTATATTGCACTGCAGGTCAGGACATCATTGTAACATTAGTTACAGTCTGTACAGAGTCACAGTGGGACAATAGACAGGTTCACTGCAGGTGCTCCTCTTGGAGAGAAGACCAACTTCCTTTTCCTTGCGGTACTGTTCTGCTGTTATGTAAGCCTGTCTCAAGGTGACCATGGATGGCTGGGTGTACTCAGTCACAGACATGAGGTGCGTTCAAGGGAAATAGTTAGCAACATGGTCAGCCCTAGAGAGAGAAAGAGAGTGAGAGGGAGTGAAAGAGAAAGAAAGAGAGAGGATACAGACAGATCAAGGAAGAGAGAGCGGTAGAGAGAAAGAGAGAGAGTTAGCAAGAGAAAGAGACAAGAGATAATAAAGACAGAGTGAGATGGAGAGAGAGATAGTGTGGTCTGAGGTAGGGTTAGAGTGGACCAATATTGCGTTTTCCCACTGCAGGGTGGGAAAATGTCATTTCCATTTGCCCACGGCCCGCTTGATACAACATTTATATTCTGGAGAAGGTCTAAAACATCGGTGAAGAATCCAGCTACAAACTGGCCCGCTTGATACAACATTTATGTTCTGGAGAAGGTCTAAAACATCGGTGAAGAATCCAGCTACAAACTGGCCCGCTTGATACAACATTTATGTTCTGGAGAAGGTCTAAAACATCGGTGAAGAATCCAGCTACAAACTGGCCCGCTTGATACAACATTTATGTTCTGGAGAAGGTCTAAAACATCGGTGAAGAATCCAGCTACAAACTGGCCCGCTTGATACAACATTTATGTTCTGGAGAAGGTCTAAAACATCGGTGAAGAATCCAGCTACAAACTGGCCCGCTTGATACAACATTTATGTTCTGGAGAAGGTCTAAAACATCGGTGAAGAATCCAGCTACAAACTGGTCCGTTTGGTACAATTTTGTGAAACTCATGGGAAACAATACGGCCACATTAGCATAACGCTGTTTATGCAATAGCCTCAGATATGAGGCTTGCATCTAATTGTTGTATAAGATGAATGAGTGAGGTTGATACTGTTTGTGAAATTGTGTAATGTGATTTTGGACTGTTTAATGAAGGAAACTCCAATTCCCTTTGGAGTTGAACTAAATCAGAGGACCGCCCCATGAGCACAGTTATGGTCTGGTGTCCTGGGACAGCCCTTTCTGCTCTTCTGAATAAAACCCCCACCATGAGAATTTCTCAACAGACCATGTTTCTCTCAATTACTAGAGTACAAAGGTTGCAGACCAGCTTACCTCGATAACGAGAGGGCAAAGCTTTGAGAGAAGACCATAAACCTGAGTATAAGCTCAGGTTTGAGTAGATGGCTGAATCTTTTAACCATACCATGTATGGTACATTCAAATAATATTACTAAAAATATTTATATTCATGAAATCACAAGTGCAATATAGCAAAACACAGCTTAGCATTTTGTTAATCCACCTGTCATGTCAGATTTTGAAAATATGCTTTACAGCGAAAGCAATCCAAGCGTTTGTGTAAATTAATCAATCACTAGGCGGCAGGGTAGCCTAGTGGTTAGAGCACTGGGCTAGAAACTGGAAGGTTGCAAGTTCAAATCCCCGAGCTGATAAGTTACAAGTCTGTCGTTCTGACCCTGTACAGGCAGTTAACCCACTGTTCCTAGGCTGTCATTGAAAATAATACGTTTTTCTTAACTGACTTACCTAGTTAAATAAAGGTAAAAAAACTAGACAAACATTATGAACACCTAGCATCAAAGTAGCTTGGTCATGAAAAGCAATCAAATTAATCGCTTACCTTTGATGATCTTACCTTTGATGACCTTTGATGATGTTTTCACTCATGAGACTCCCAGTTACACAATAAATGTTCCTTTTGTTCCATAAAGATTATTTTTATATCCAAAATACCTCCATTTGTTTGGCGTGTTATGTTCAGAAATCCACAGGCTCGAGCGGCCACAACAACGCAGTAATGTCCACAGAAACATGTCAAACGTTTTTTATAATCAATCCTCAGGTTGTTTTTAAAATATATGATTATATATCAACCGCACCTGTCTTTATCAGTAGGAGAGGGAGAGACGATGGCTGCCCAAGCTCTGTTGCGCAAGCAAAACTCATGCGAACACCTGACGCGATGTTATCTTTCTCGCTCATTTTTCAAAATAAAAGCCTGAAGCTATGTCTAAAGACTGTTGACACCTTGAGGAAGTGTTAGGAAAAGGAATCTGGTTGATATCCCTTTGAATGGAGCGAAGGCAGGCTATGGAACATGGAGCTTTCAAAATAGAAGCCACTTCCTGGTTTGATTTTCCTCAGGTTTCGCCTGCAATATCAGTTCTGTTATACTCACAGACAATATTTTGACAGTTTTTGAAACTTTAGAGTGTTTTCTAACCTAATCTATCAATTATATGCATATTCTAGCATATGGGCCTGAGAAATAGGCTGTTTACATTGGGAACGTTATTTTTCCAAACATAAAAATAGTGTCCTCTAGATGAAAGAGGTTAATTACTAGTCTGCAGCTAGGAATTCGGTATTATTGAACGCGAAAACCGACAACCGCCGAAACACCTATTCTATAATGAAAGAATGAATGTCACTCTGAACTATCCATTCTAACCACGACAGAGAGAGGGCGGACAAACTCTCCAACAGAAACAAACTTTTCAACCGAGATCCCGACGATACACTGAGCGTACATTTACATTTACATTTAAGTCATTTAGCAGACGCTCTTATCCAGAGCGACTTACAAATTGGTGCATTCACCTTATGACATCCAGTGGAACAGTAGTGCATCTAAATCTTTTAAGGGGGGGGGATTACTTTATCCTATCCTAGGTATTCCTTAAAGAGGTGGGGTTTCAGGTGTCTCCGGAAGGTGGTGATTGACTCCGCTGTCCTGGCGTCGTGAGGGAGTTTGTTCCACCATTGGGGGGCCAGAGCAGCGAACAGTTTTGACTGGGCTGAGCGGGAACTGTACTTCCTCAGTGGTAGGGAGGCGAGCAGGCCAGAGGTGGATGAACGCAGTGCCCTTGTTTGGGTGTAGGGCCTGATCAGAGCCTGGAGGTACTGAGGTGCCGTTCCCCTCACAGCTCCGTAGGCAAGCACCATGGTCTTGTAGCGGATGCGAGCTTCAACTGGAAGCCAGTGGAGAGAGCGGAGGAGCGGGGTGACGTGAGAGAACTTGGGAAGGTTGAACACCAGACGGGCTGCGGCGTTCTGGATGAGTTGTAGGGTTTAATGGCACAGGCAGGGAGCCCAGCCAACAGCGAGTTGCAGTAATCCAGACGGGAGATGACGAGTGCCTGGATTAGGACCTGCGCCGCTTCCTGTGTGAGGCAGGGTCGTACTCTGCGGATGTTGTAGAGCATGAACCTACAGGAACGGGCCACCGCCTTGATGTTAGTTGAGAACGACAGGGTGTTGTCCAGGATCACGCCAAGGTTCTTAGCGCTCTGGGAGGAGGACACAATGGAGTTGTCAACCGTGATGGCGAGATCATGGAACGGGCAGTCCTTTCCCGGGAGGAAGAGCAGCTCCGTCTTGCCGAGGTTCAGCTTGAGGTGGTGATCCGTCATCCACACTGATATGTCTGCCAGACATGCAGAGATGCGATTCGCCACCTGATCATCAGAAGGGGGAAAGGAGAAGATTAATTGTGTGTCGTCTGCATAGCAATGATAGGAGAGACCATGTGAGGTTATGACAGAGCCAAGTGACTTGGTGTATAGCGAGAATAGGAGAGGGCCTAGAACAGAGCCCTGGGGGACACCAGTGGTGAGAGCACGTGGTGTGGAGACGGATTCTCGCCACGCCACCTGGTAGGAGCGACCTGTCAGGTAGGACGCAATCCAAGCGTGGGCCGCGCCGGAGATGCCCAACTCGGAGAGGGTGGAGAGGAGGATCTGATGGTTCACAGTATCGAAGGCAGCCGATAGGTCTAGAAGGATGAGAGCAGAGGAGAGAGAGTTAGCTTTAGCAGTGCGGAGCGCCTCCGTGATACAGAGAAGAGCAGTCTCAGTTGAATGACTAGTCTTGAAACCTGACTGATTTGGATCAAGAAGGTCATTCTGAGAGAGATAGCGGGAGAGCTGGCCAAGGACGGCACGTTCAAGAGTTTTGGAGAGAAAAGAAAGAAGGGATACTGGTCTGTAGTTGTTGACATCGGAGAGATCGAGTGTAGGTTTTTTCAGAAGGGGTGCAACTCTCGCTCTCTTGAAGACGGAAGGATGAGTTGATGAGCGAGGTGAGGTAAGGGAGAAGGTCTCCGGAGATGGTCTGGAGAAGAGAGGAGGGGATAGGGTCAAGCGGGCAGGTTGTTGGGCGGCCGGCCGTCACAAGACGCGAGATTTCATCTGGAGAGAGGGTGGAGAAAGAGGTCAGAGCACAGGGTAGGGCAGTGTGAGCAGAACCAGCGGTGTCGTTTGACTTCGCAAACGAGGATCGGATGTCGTCGACCTTCTTTTCAAAATGGTTGACGAAGTCATCTGCAGAGAGGGAGGAGGGGGAGGGGGAGGAGGATTCAGGATAGAGGAGAAGGTTGCAAAGAGCTTCCTAGGGTTAGAGGCAGATGCTTGGAATTTAGAGTGGTAGAAAGTGGCTTTAGCAGCAGAGAGAGAAGAGGAAAATGTAGAGAGGAGGGAGTGAAAGGATGTCAGGTCCGCAGGGAGGCGAGTTTTCCTCCATTTCCGCTCGGCTGCCCGGAGCCCTGTTCTGTGAGCTCGCAATGAGTCGTTGAGCCACGGAGCGGGAGGGGAGGACCGAGCCGGCCTGGAGGATAGGGGACATAGAGAGTCAAAGGATGCAGAAAGGGAGGAGAGGAGGGTTGAGGAGGCAGAATCAGGAGATAGGTTGGAGAAGGTTTGAGCAGAGGGAAGAGATGATAGGTGGAAGAGGAGAGAGTAGCGGGGGAGAGAGAGCGAAGGTTGGGACGGCGCGATACCATCCGAGTGGGGGCAGTGTGGGAAGTGTTGGATGAGAGCGAGAGGGAGAAGGATACAAGGTAGTGGTCGGAGACTTGGAGGGGAGTTGCAATGAGGTTAGTGGAAGAACAGCATCTAATAAAGATGAGGTCGAGCGTATTTCCTGCCCTGTGAGTAGGGGGGAAGGTGAGAGGGTGAGGTCAAAAGAGGAGAGGAGTGGAAAGAAGGAGGCAGAGAGGAATGAGTCAAAGGTAGACGTGGGGAGGTTAAAGTCGCCCAGAACTGTGAGAGGTGAGCCGTCCTCAGGAAAGGAGCTTATCAAGGCATCAAGCTCATTGATGAACTCTCCGAGGGAACCTGGAGGGCGATAAATGATAAGGATGTTAAGCTTGAAAGGGCTGGTAACTGTGACAGCATGGAATTCAAAGGAGGCGATAGACAGATGGGTAAGGGGAGAAAGAGAGAATGACCACTTGGGAGAGATGAGGATCCCGGTGCCACCACCCCGCTGACCAGAAGCTCTCGGGGTGTGCGAGAACACGTGGGCAGACGAAGAGAGAGCAGTAGGAGTAGCAGTGTTGTCTGTGGTGATCCATGTTTCCGTCAGTGCCAAGAAGTCGAGGGACTGGAGGGAGGCATTGGCTGAGATGAACTCTGCCTTGTTGGCCGCAGATCGGCAGTTCCAGAGGCTACCGGAGACCTGGAACTCCACGTGGGTCGTGCGCGCTGGGACCACCAGATTAGGGTGGCCGCGGCCACGCGGTGTGGAGCGTAAATGTATATATTGATTGCAATTATTCCCGAATGAGTGAGCGTTCATGTGCAAAGTATTAGCATTTTAATTGTTATAAATATCAACTTTGTAGAGTCTCATCTCAGTTGACCCCCACTTCCCTTTTTGTCCACCAAGCCGCGATACCGGTTTATCCCACTAGGGAAACTCCGCTATCATTTCCTTGTAACTACCTACTGTTTGTTTATGCATTACTGTGAATTACTTAGATAGTAAATAAATGTTTGAAGACAATTGATGTATGGATGACTCATAGTCAAGACTGGGTTCGTGCAGATAACCAACAATTTACGACATTTGGAATGAGACTAACATGAGGTAAATAATAATTCATTAATTAGAAGACTCATTGATCAGATATTCAAATTTCTGAAAGTTATATTAGGAAAATTGTAACTTTATAATCGGAATATTTTCCCTGGTGCCCCGACTTCCTA
The DNA here is from genome assembly GCF_034236695.1 of Oncorhynchus nerka. Lineage (NCBI taxonomy): Eukaryota > Metazoa > Chordata > Actinopteri > Salmoniformes > Salmonidae > Oncorhynchus > Oncorhynchus nerka. The sequence goes on along the minus strand of NC_088400.1, from coordinate 18,891,465 downwards.
GTTAATTATAGTTACATGATTAATCAGTTTAATCGCGTAATAATAATTACAGAGAGTTATTTGATAAATAGTCTTCAGTTTTAATGATGCCAAAGACAAGACACATGATGCAACAATACATGGTTGGAGAACCAACACGTGCTGCCTCAGGTTTGCTTTGGAGTCTGTACCTATCATTCCTGTACTGTACATGTCATTACTTCTGCCTATATCTTTTCATATGGAAGAGAAAACACACCAGCGAATACCTGAACTTCCTGCAGACATTTGAGGCCCAGCAGCAGGATCAGCACCTCAATCTGCTGTGGGAAGATGAGGCAGCAGACAGGACAGCCAGGGTAGCTGAGATTGCCCAGACAACATTATTTCCACCTATGCTATGTTGAGTTGATGAGTGTCCAACTGACAAAACACAATGCTTAATAACAGATTTTCTATGTTTTCTTTCTTTGTGACAGGTACTGACCTCAAAGCAGGCTGGTGGTTAGGGTTACAAACAGTAATACCATGGAGTTCAAACCTGTGTAACTAAAATAATACCATGGAGTTCACACCTGTGTAACTAAAATAATACCATGGAGTTCACACCTGTGTAACTAAAATAATACCATGGAGTTCACACCTGTGTAACTAAAGTAATACCATGGAGTTCACACCTGTGTAACTAAAGTAATACCATGGAGTTCACACCTGTGTAACTAAAGTAATACCATGGAGTTCACACCTGTGTAACTAAAATAATACCATGGAGTTCA
>NC_088400.1:18813210-18875710 GCF_034236695.1 Oncorhynchus nerka | reverse complement strand
AGTCTCCAGTAACCTGGCTCGATGTATTTTTTCAATTGAGACCAATGGAGAGAGGCTGTGGCCTACCGGCTAATTGATCTTCAGGGCTGGTGAGCTGGTGGAATGGAGGGTACAAGTCAGGGCTGCCCCTGGTGAGTGCACTGATTGAGGTAGATGCCGGGTGATACGATATATCTGTAGTTCTGTAGGGTCGGTGGTGTGGAAGGGTGGGTCAGGGGTCTGTAGGGTCGGTGGTGGGTCAGGGTGGGTCAGGGGTCTGTAGGGTTGGTGGTGGGTCGGGGTGGGTCAGGGGTCTGTAGGGTTGGTGGTGGGTCGGGGTGGTTTCAGGTGTCTGTAAGGTTGGTTGCGTGTAATGGTGGGTCAGGGGTCTGTAGGGTTGGTGGTGTGTAAGGGTGGGTCAGGGGTCTGTAGGGTTGGTGGTGTGTAAGGGTGGGTCAGGGGTCTGTAGGGTCGGTGGTGTGGAAGGGTGGGTCAGGGGTCTGTAGGGTCGGTGGTGGGTCAGGGTGGGTCAGGGTCTGTAGGGTCGGTGGTGTGTAAGTGTGGGTCAGGGGTCTGTAGGGTTGGTGGTGGGTCGGGGTGGGTCAGGGGTCTGTAGGGTCGGTGGTGGGTCGGGGTGGTGTGGGGTCTGTAGGGTCGGTGGTGTGTAAGTGTGGGTCAGGGGTCTGTAGGGTCGGTGGTGTGTAAGGGTGGGTCAGGGGTCTGTAGGGTTGGTGGTGGGTCGGGGTGGGTCAGGGGTCTGTAGGGTTGGTGGTGGGTCGGGGTGGGTCAGGGGTCTGTAGGGTTGGTGGTGTGTAAGGGTGGGTCAGGGGTCTGTAGGGTCGGTGGTGGGTCGGGGTGGTGTGGGGTCTGTAGGGTCGGTGGTGTGTAAGTGTGGGTCAGGGGTCTGTAGGGTCGGTGGTGTGTAAGGGTGGGTCAGGGGTCTGTAGGGTTGGTGGTGTGGAAGGGTGGGTCAGGGTTCTGTAGGGTTGGTGGTGTGGAATGGGTCTGTAGGGTCGGTGGTGGGTCGGGGTGGGTCAGGTGTCTGTAAGGTTGGTTGTGTGTAATGGTGGGTCAGGGGTCTGTAGGGTTGGTGGTGTGTAAGGGTGGGTCAGGGGTCTGTAGGGTTGGTGGTGTGGAAGGGTGGGTCAGGGGTCTGTAGGGTAGGTGGTGGGTCGGGGTGGGTCAGGGGTCTGTAGGGTCGGTGGTGTGTAAGGGGTCTGTAGGGTCGTTGGTGGGTCGGGGTGGGTCAGGGGTCTGTAGGGTTGGTGGTGGGTCAGGGTGGGTCAGAAGTCTGTAGGGCCGGTGGTGTGGAAGGGGTCTGTAGGGTCGGGGGGTGGGTTAGGGGTCTGTAGGGTCGGTGGTGGGTCGGGGTGGGTCAGGGGTCTGTAGGGTTGGTGGTGGGTCGGAGTGGGTCAGGGGTCTGTAGGGTCGGTAGTGTGTAAGGGGTCTGTAGGGTCGGTGGTGGGTCAAGGTGGGTCAGGAGTCTGTAGGGCCGGTGGTGTGGAAGGGATCTGTAGGGTCGGTGGTTGGTCGGGGTGGGTCAGGGGTCTGTAGGGTCAGTGGTGGGTCAGGGTGGGTCAGGAGTCTGTAGGGTCGGTGGTGTGTAAGGGTGGGTCAGGGTCTGTAGGGTTGGTGGTGGTGTTTATACGTCCTGGGGGCAGGGTGTTTATAAGTCCTGGGGGCAGGGTGTTTATAAGTCCTGGGGGCGGGGTGTTTATAAGTCCTGGGGGCGGGGTGTTTATAAGTCCTGGGGGCGGGGTGTTTATAAGTCCTGGGGGCGGGGTGTTTATAAGTCCTGGGGGCGGGGTGTTTATAAGTCCTGGGGGCGGGGTGTTTATAAGTCCTGGGGGCGGGGTGTTTATAAGTCCTGGGGGCGGGGTGTTTATAAGTCCTGGGGGCAGGGTGTTTATAAGTCCTGGGGCAGGGTGTTTAAGTCCTGGGGGCAGGGTGTTTAAGTCCTGGGGGTGCAGTATTTAAGTCCTGGGGGCAGGGTCTTTAAGTCCTGGAGGTGGAGTATTTAAGTCTTGGGGGCTGGGTGTTTAAGTCCTGGGGGTGCAGTATTTAAGTCCTGGAGGCAGGGTGTTTAAGTCCTGGGGGTGGGGTGTTTATAAGTCCTGGGGGCAGGGTGTTTATAAGTCCTGGGGCAGGGTGTTTAAGTCCTGGGGCAGGGTGTTTAAGTCCTGGTGGAAGGGTGTTTAAGTCCTGGGGCAGGGTGTTTAAGTCCTGGTGGCAGGGTGTTTAAGTCCTGGGGGCAGGGTGTTTAATTCCTGGGGGCGCAGTATTTGATCATGGAGCAGAAGCAGAGCTCTACACCCCTCTCTTTTCAAGTTACGGGATTTGTATGGGCCAAAGTTAGGGGATTTGTATGGGCCAAAGTTAGGGGATTTGTATGGGCCAAAGTTAGGGGATTTGTATGGGCCAAAGTTACGGGATTTGTATGGGACAAAAGTTACGGGATTTGTATGGGGCAAAAGTTACGGGATTTGTATGGGACAAAAGTTATGGGATTTGTATGGGCCAAAGTTAGGGGATTTGTATGGGCCAAAGTTACGGGATTTGTATGGGACAAAAGTTACGGGATTTGTATGGGGCAAAAGTTACGGGATTGGTACGGGCCAAAGTTAGGGATTTGTATGGGACAAAAGTTACGGGATTGGTACGGGCCAAAGTTAGGGATTTGTATGGGACAAAAGTTACGGGATTTGTATGGGACAAAAGTGGCAAACACCTGAAAAATTGTGATATGTCTAAATGATCGACTAAAAATCTGTGCTTCGTATCCCACAGTCTGTTGAGTCAATAGAAACAGGGTTAGCATTCATTTCCCATGAGAGGCCATAATGTGACAGTGTTCAGTGAACCCACTCTGTTTCTGTTGTTTTGTAATAACAAGACACTTCCCATGTATACACAAGGAAAAACCACCATCTACTACTAAGAAACTAGGTTTATAAAACACTCACACTCTAAAGATTGTATTGTAGTTGAATTGTATGAATATTGTATTGTATCTCTATGGAGCGCTATTCTTCAAAACACAAGTCCCAATCATCATGCCATTGTCAGTGTCAGTGTGTAAGTGGGTAGACCAATCATTTCTCACTATTTTCTCTAAACATGTGGTTTGGTTTCTCTGCCCGCCTGTCTGTCCATTGTAGCAGCAGCATATGGTAGATGCAGCACTGACTGTGTGGTTGTGTAAATGCCTCCCTCAGCTAGACAGGGAATCCCAACTGACACCTTATTCCTTATTTAGTGCACTACTTTTGACCAGGGCCCATTTGGGACATATCCTTGGTCTGTTATCTATTTGTGTATCAGATGAAAGGGGACAGAGGACTCTACACGGAGGGAGTAGGACTCTACACGGAGGGAGTAGAGAGAATCATAAAGGGTTTAATAAGAAAAGACATCTTGATGGATTACAGACCTTCTCCACTTCTCAGACATTTTCAAAATGATAAATCGCAAAGGCCATGTTTTTCCCCTCCCTCCCTCCCTCCCTCCCTCCCTCCCTCCCTCCCTCCCTCCCTCCCTCCCTCCCTCTCTTCTCTACTTCCTACTACCCTCTTCCTCTCTTTTTCCTTCTCTTCATCATACCTTCTCTCTCTTCCTCCCTTATCTCATCCTCCCTTCTTCTCTCTCTCTCTTCTCCTGCCTTTGTCAGGAGCCTTTCTATAGTGAGAAATTACAGGAGAATTGCAGGACCGTGGCCCGTCAAGGGACTTTTATTCATATTTATAATGCATGTATAACTAGGCAATCTCAGCAGCTGCTATTCCCCCTACTGCTGTTTAGTGTGTGTGCGTGCATGTGTGTGTGTGTGTGTGTGTGTGTGTGTGTGTGTGTGTGTGTGTGTGTGTGTGTGTGTGTGTGTGTGTGTGTGTGTGTGTGTGTGTGTGTGTGTGTGTGTGCGTGTGTGTGCGCGTGTGTGTGTGTGTGTGTGTGTGTGTGTGTGTGTGTGTGTGTGTGTGTGTGTGTGTGTGTGTGTGTGTGTGTGTGTGTGTGTGTGTGGGTGTGGGTGAGTTTACATGCACACCTGCTCGCTTCAATCCGTACGTTTGTGTGTTTCTACCTCTGGGCTGTGTGGATTCTGTAATGCCCCTCGAACACCAGTCAGTGGTCATGCATCCCCAGTTCCATCCCTAGCTCCTCCCCCAGCTCCATACCCAGCCCCAGCTCCATCCCCAGCTCCATCCCCAGCTCCAACCCCATCCCCATTCCCAGGTCCATCCCCAGCCCCATCCACAGTTCCAGCCCCAGCCCCAGCTCCATCCCCAGCCCCATCCCCAGCTCCATCCCCATCCCCAGCTCCATCCCCATCCCCAGCCCCATCCACAGTTCCATCCCCAGCCCCAGCTCCATCCCCAGCCCCTCCCCAGTTCCATCCCCAGCCCCAGCTCCATCCCCAGCCCCTCCCCAGCTCCATCCCCATCCCCAGCTCCATCCCCATCCCCAGTTCCATCCCCATCCCCAGTTCCATCCCCAGCCCCATCCCCCGCTCCATCCCCAGCTCCATCCCCAGCCCCAGCTCCATCCCCATCCCCAACCCCAGCTCCATCCCCAGCCCCAGCTCCATCCACAGCTCCATCCCTGGCTCCATCCCCATCCCCCGCTCCCTCCCAAGCCCCATCCCCAGCATCAGCTCCATCCCCAGCTCCATCCCCAGCCCTATACCCAGCCCCAGCTCTAGCCCCACCCCAAGCTCCTGCCCCAGCTCCAGTTCTATCCCCAGCTCCAGCTCCAGCCCCAGCTCCAGCTCTAGCTCCAGCTCCATCTCCAGCCCCAGCTCTAGCCAGCACAGAAGCAGTGTAGAAGCCCACCTGTGTCCACCTCCATCCTTACCAGAATGTTCTGTTCCTGCTCCAAAGTTAACATTTTAATGCAGTGGGCTAAATCAGGTTCACAGAGTGATTCTTGATTCTTGGTACTTTTAAAATACACACACATCACAGGAGAGACCAACACAGAGGGAGACTAATCCTTCATACATAATAGATAACGAAATCCTCTAAAACAGAAGAACGAGAGATCAAGAAAGAGAACGAGAGAGAGAGAGGGGGGGAGGGAGGGAGGGAGGGAGAAACAAGGACAAGATAGAAAGCCTGACATTGTTAAGTTTATGAAAAGCACGGTGGCTTGGAAAAACTCCCTAGAAAGGCCAAGACCTAGGAAGAAACCTAGAGAGAAACCAGGCTATGTGGGGTGGCCAGTCATCTTCTGGCTGTACCGGGTGGAGATTATAACAGAACATGGCCAAGATGTTCAAATGTTCATAAATGACCAGCATGGTCAAATAATAATAATCACAGTAGTTGTCGAGGGTGCAGCAAGTCAGCACCTCAGGATTAAATGTCAGTTGGCTTTTCATAGCCGATCATTAAGAGTATCTCTACCGCTCCTGCTGTCTCTAGAGAGTTGAAAACAGCAGGTCTGGGACAGGTAGCACGTCCGGTGAACAGGTGAGGGTTCCATAGCCGCAGGCAGAACATGTAACGGAATTCTTCGTCCTCCACTGACGAGGAGTAAGAAATGTCGGACCAATGCACAGCGTGGTATGTGTTCATGATGATTTATTTTACTGACACTGAAAATACAAAATAACAACGTGAAAATAAACGAAAACCTAAACAGTCCTGTAAGATGCGTTAAACACTAAGACAGAAAATAATCACCCACAAAACACAGGTGGGAAAAGGCTACCTTAGTATGATTCTCAATCAGAGACAACGAAATACACCTGCCTCTGATTGAGAACCATACCAGGCTAAACACATAAATACTACATAGAAAAAATAACATAGACTACCCACCCCAACTCACGCCCTGACCATACTAAAACAACGACATAACAAAGGAACTAAGGTCAGAACGTGACAGAACAGTTGAAACTGGAGCAGCAGCAAGGCCAGGTGGACTGGGGACAGCAAGGAGTCATCATGCCAGGTAGTCCTGATGCATGGTCCTAGGGCTCAGGTCCTCCGAGAGAGAGAATGAAAGAGAGAAAGAGAGAATTAGAGAGAGCATACTTAAATTCACACAGGACACCGGATAAGACAGGAGAAGTACTCCAGATATAACAAACTGACCCTAGCCCCCCGACACATAAACTACTGAAGCATAAATACTTGAGGCTGAGACAGGAGGGGTCAGGAGACACTGTGGCCCCATCCGATGATACCCCCGGACAGGGCCAAACAGGCTTACACACAATGATGGATCTATCCCTTGGCCGCAGAGCTCAGCTAAGACCTCTCTCTCTCTCTTGTTGCTTCTCTTATTCACTGTCAATACTTAGTTAAGTATGTAGACAGTTTAGTAAAAATGAATAATAATCATGTTATCATTTTCATTCTCAGATAACATGGTTTATTAAAAAAGGGGCAATATTCAAGCTATAAGATCATTATAATAATTATAATAATCACATTAGAAGTGTAGGCCTGCATTTTGTACATCAGCTGCACAAAATGTATCCATCCCTACTTCCAGCTAATTCTACAACATCTGTATTCTCAGTGCATTGCAGAAATAATACAGTAATATTCCTGTATTCCTGTATCCTGTATCCTGTGTGCTCTGTGCGTGTGTGTGTGCGTGTGTGTGTGACAGGTACAGTGTTAGAGTTGGTTGTGAGTGAGTGGTGATCTAGCTGTGAATACATGTTTATGTCCTCAGGCTAACTGTAAAAACCCATCACTGCTACCACACACACACACACACACACACACACACACACACACACACACACACACACACACACACACACACACACACACACACACACACACACACACACACACACACACACACACACAAAGGCTAGCTGTACGATCCAATCACTGCTACACACAGATAGCGAGCCTGAACACTATGGGGGCTTGTTCACAACAATATGTGGGATAGAGAGAGAAGAAAAAAGAGTGGGATGGAGGGAGAGAGAAAAGAGAAAGTCCTGAGAAGCGTGTCGGCTAGGTGTAAGAACCTTCCTAAAAAAAAAACACTCCATCAAAATTTGTCTCCTCCTCCTCCTCTTCCTTCGACTCTTCTTCCTCAGCAGGCGATTAGGCCTGATCCATCCTCTACACTCCTACCGCTCACTTCTCTTCCCCCCCAAAAAACAAGAGTGCTTCCCAAAATGGCACCCTATTCACTATATAGTGCATTCCTTTTGATCAGGGCCCATAGGCAGTGCACTATATAGGAAAGAGGCCGCCATTTGGGCCACTCTGACCATCACAAGCCACGCTGACCGCCACAAGCCACGCTGACCGACACAAGCCACTCTGACCGACACAAGCCACGCTGACCGACACAAGCCACGCTGACCGACACAAGCCACTCTGACCGACACAAGCCACTCTGACCAACACAAGCAACTCTGGACAACACAAGCCACGCTGACCGACACAAGCCACGCTGACCGACACAAGCCACTCTGACCGACACAAGCCACTCTGACCGACACAAGCCACTCTGGACAACACAAGCCACGCTGACCGACACAAGCCACGCTGACCGACACAAGCCACTCTGACCGACAAAAGCCACTCTGACCGACACAAGCCACTCTGGACAACACAAGCCACGCTGACCGCCACAAGCCACTCTGACCGACACAAGCCACTCTGAACAACACAAGCCACGCTGACCGCCACAAGCCACTCTGGACAACACAAGCCACTCTGGACAACACAAGCCACTCTGACCGACACAAGCCACTCTGACCGACACAAGCCACTCTGAACAACACAAGCCACGCTGACCGCCACAAGCCACTCTGGACAACACAAGCCACTCTGGACAACACAAGCCACTCTGACCGACACAAGCCACTCTGTACAACACAAGCCACGCTGACCGCCACAAGCCACGCTGACCGACACAAGCCACTCTGACCGACAAAAGCCACTCTGACCGACACAAGCCACTCTGGACAACACAAGCCACGCTGACCGCCACAAGCCACTCTGACCGACACAAGCCACTCTGAACAACACAAGCCACGCTGACCGCCACAAGCCACTCTGGACAACACAAGCCACTCTGGACAACACAAGCCACTCTGACCGACACAAGCCACTCTGACCGACACAAGCCACTCTGAACAACACAAGCCACGCTGACCGCCACAAGCCACTCTGGACAACACAAGCCACTCTGGACAACACAAGCCACTCTGACCGACACAAGCCACTCTGTACAACACAAGCGTACATAGATGCTGTCATGACATAAACAACACACTGTAACATGCAGTGCTTTGCTTTATCTTGGCCAGTTGTAAATGAGATCTTGTTCTCAACCTGCTTAAATAAAGGTGAAATAAAAAAACATATTACATCAATGTTCGATATCTCCAGCTCCTCCACCACCAATCAGTAGTTCATACATGTTCACTATGTCTATTCAAACACATCCTATATCCTTACAGGGATGTTGGCTGCATGTAGTGTCACAACTTAACTTAGTTATTTTTGTTTGCTGTTACCTCTGTCTTGAGAGAGACATTCCCAGGAGAATAAGGAGTGTTGAGAAAGGGTCTAGGGGACAAAGAGCTGTCACCTTACAAAGAAGTGCTTCAATTTGCACCACTTTGAAATTATCTGAGCGCACAGAGCCTTGACCCCTGGCTATCTATGTCTAGGGATAGCACAGAGCAACCTGCACAGCACAGTCTCTTTCTATCTCTGTTCCTACCGTCTCCGCTCTCCGCCACGGCACAATGTAGAGAAAAGCAGGTATACCACTGCTGAATGAATGGTTTTATCTACCACACATCTTCTCAGAGCTGGATAATCAACCAGGGAATAATTGCAGTAGTTTAGCGATGGCTGGAGTTCTATTTAAAGCTGAAGCTGTTCCTCTTCTAAAATAACCAGCTTGTGTCGGAATTTAGAATTCCCAGTGGGAATAGTAATTGGTTTCTTTGGTTCTGTGGGGGTCTCCAGAGCCGGAATGGTTCCGGTCGGCTCAGACATCTGGCAGTATCCCATTTTAATTCCATGTTTCAATGGGTAACCTGGAATCTGGAACACAAATGGCCTCGGAGAACCCCTAAGCTGCTTTGAATTGTGTTAATGAAACATGTACTGTAATGTGGAACTATACTGAACAGAAATATAAACACAACATGTAAAGTGTTGCTCTCATGTTTCATGAGTTGAAATAAAGGATCACAATTTTTGCATTAGCACAAAAAGTTCTTCTCTCAAATTTTACATCCCTGTTAGTAAAAATGTTTCCTTTGCCAAGATAATCCTTACACCTGACAGGTGTGACATATCAAGAAGCTGATTAAATAACATGATCATTACACAGGTGCACCTTGTGCTAGGGAAAATAAAAGACCACTTTAAAATGTGCAGTTTTGTCACACAACACAATTTTGCCACAGATGTCTCAGAGTTTGAGAGAGCATGCAATTGGCATGCTGACTGCAGGATTGTCCACCAGAGCTGTAGCCAGATAATTTCATGTTAATATCTCTACCATAGGCCGCGTCCAACATCGTTTTAAGGAATTTGGCAGTACGTCCAACCGGCCTCATAACTGCAGACCACGAGTAACCATGCCAACCCTTCCACATCTGGCTTCTTCACCTGTGGGATCATCTGAGACCAGCCACCCGGACAGCTGATGGAACTGTGGGACCAGCCACCCAGACAGCTGATGGAACTGTGGGACCAGCCACCCAGACAGCTGATGGAACTGTGGGACCAGCCACCCAGACAGCTGATGGAACTGTGGGACCAGCCACCCAGACAGCTGATGGAACTGTGGGACCAGCCACCCAGACAGCTGATGGAACTGTGGGACCAGCCACCCAGACAGCTGATGGAACTGTGGGACCAGCCACCCAGACAGCTGATGGAACTGTGGGACCAGCCACCCAGACAGCTGATGGAACTGTGGGACCAGCCACCCGGACAGCTGATGGAACTGTGGGACCAGCCACCCAGACAGCTGATGGAACTGTGGGACCAGCCACCCGGACAGCTGATGGAACTGTGGGACCAGCCAACCGGACAGCTGATGGAACTGTGGGACCAGCCACCCGGACAGCTGATGGAACTGTGGGACCAGCCAACCGGACAGCTGATGGAACTGTGGGACCAGCCACCCAGACAGCTGATGGAACTGTGGGACCAGCCACCCAGACAGCTGATGGAACTGTGGGACCAGCCACCCAGACAGCTGATGGAACTGTGGGACCAGCCACCCAGACAGCTGATGGAACTGTGGGACCAGCTGTAGACTAGAAACCTCACCATGTTGTTTCCTGGTCCAGCTGGAACTGGGACACTAGTTCAGCTGATGGAACTAGGAAGCATGGTGCTGATGGAACTAGAAACCTCACCATGTTGTTTCCTGGTCCAGCTCTACAGCTGATGGTTCTGTGGGACCAGCCACTAGGAAGCATGGTGCTGTAATAAAGACTTTTAGAAACCTCACCATGTTGTTTCCTGGTCCAGCCTATGCCCTCCCAGGCCCTACACTAGTTCTCTCTACTAGGAAGCATGGTGTTATAAAGACTCAGAAACCTCACCATGTTGTTTCCTGGTCCAGCTCTACACTAGTTCTCTCCACTAGGAAGCATGGTGCTGTCCACCCCAGACTAGAAACCTCACCATGTTGTTTCCTGGTCCAGCTCTACACTAGTTCTCTCTACTAGGAAGCATGGTGTTGTAGACTAGAAACCTCACCATGTTGTTTCCTGGTCCAGCTCTACACTAGTTCTCTCTACTAGGAAGCATGGTGCTGTAGACTAGAAACCTCACCATGTTGTTTCCTGGTCCAGCTCTACACTAGTTCTCTCTACTAGGAAGCATGGTGCTGTAGACTAGAAACCTCACCATGTTGTTTCCTGGTCCAGCTCTACACTAGTTCTCTCCACTAGGAAGCATGGTGCTGTAGACTAGAAACCTCACCATGTTGTTTCCTGGTCCAGCTCTACACTAGTTCTCTCCACTAGGAAGCATGGTGCTGTAGACTAGAAACCTCACCATGTTGTTTCCTGGTCCAGCTCTACACTAGTTCTCTCCACTAGGAAGCATGGTGCTGTAGACTAGAAACCTCACCATGTTGTTTCCTGGTCCAGCTCTACACTAGTTCTCTCCACTAGGAAGCATGGTGCTGTAGACTAGAAACCTCACCATGTTGTTTCCTGGTCCAGCTCTACACTAGTTCTCTCTACTAGGAAGCATGGTGCTGTAGACTAGAAACCTCACCATGTTGTTTCCTGGTCCAGCTCTACACTAGTTCTCTCTACTAGGAAGCATGGTGCTGTAGACTAGAAACCTCACCATGTTGTTTCCTGGTCCAGCTCTACACTAGTTCTCTCTACTAGGAAGCATGTTGTTGTAGACTAGAAACCTCACCATGTTGTTTCCTGGTCCAGCTCTACACTAGTTCTCTCTACTAGGAAGCATGGTGCTGTAGACTAGAAACCTCACCATGTTGTTTCCTGGTCCAGCTCTACACTAGTTCTCTCACTAGGAAGCATGGTGCTGTAGACTAGAAACCTCACCATGTTGTTTCCTGGTCCAGCTCTACACTAGTTCTCTCTACTAGGAAGCATGGTGCTGTAGACTAGAAACCTCACCATGTTGTTTCCTGGTCCAGCTCTACACTAGTTCTCTCCACTAGGAAGCATGGTGCTGTAGACTAGAAACCTCACCATGTTGTTTCCTGGTCCAGCTCTACACTAGTTCTCTCCACTAGGAAGCATGGTGCTGTAGACTAGAAACCTCACCATGTTGTTTCCTGGTCCAGCTCTACACTAGTTCTCTCCACTAGGAAGCATGGTGCTGTAGACTAGAAACCTCACCATGTTGTTTCCTGGTCCAGCTCTACACTAGTTCTCTCCACTAGGAAGCATGGTGCTGTAGACTAGAAACCTCACCATGTTGTTTCCTGGTCCAGCTCTACACTAGTTCTCTCCACTAGGAAGCATGGTGCTGTAGACTAGAAACCTCACCATGTTGTTTCCTGGTCCAGCTCTACACTAGTTCTCTCTACTAGGAAGCATGGTGTTGTAGACTAGAAACCTCACCATGTTGTTTCCTGGTCCAGCTCTACACTAGTTCTCTCTACTAGGAAGCATGGTGCTGTAGACTAGAAACCTCACCATGTTGTTTCCTGGTCCAGCTCTACACTAGTTCTCTCTACTAGGAAGCATGGTGTTGTAGACTAGAAACCTCACCATGTTGTTTCCTGGTCCAGCTCTACACTAGTTCTCTCTACTAGGAAGCATGGTGCTGTAGACTAGAAACCTCACCATGTTGTTTCCTGGTCCAGCTCTACACTAGTTCTCTCCACTAGGAAGCATGGTGCTGTAGACTAGAAACCTCACCATGTTGTTTCCTGGTCCAGCTCTACACTAGTTCTCTCCACTAGGAAGCATGGTGCTGTAGACTAGAAACCTCACCATGTTGTTTCCTGGTCCAGCTCTACACTAGTTCTCTCCACTAGGAAGCATGGTGTTGTAGACTAGAAACCTCACCATGTTGTTTCCTGGTCCAGCTCTACACTAGTTCTCTCCACTAGGAAGCATGGTGCTGTAGACTAGAAACCTCACCATGTTGTTTCCTGGTCCAGCTCTACACTAGTTCTCTCCACTAGGAAGCATGGTGCTGTAGACTAGAAACCTCACCATGTTGTTTCCTGGTCCAGCTCTACACTAGTTCTCTCCACTAGGAAGCATGGTGCTGTAGATTGCCTGCCTGCCTGCCTGCCTGCCAGCTACAAACCCACACAGAGGCATATGGTGGCTTGATGTTGTTAGCTTGTAAAACAATTTCAACAACAACCACAATTGGATGGAGATAACAGAGCAGCCAAAGCAAAGAAAAATAAGTATGGTCAATTTAATGCAGCTGATACCAGTTGTGATGTTTGTTGTGTTTGTGTTTGCCAGCTGTGATGTGGTGTGGTGGGGTTACAACATCTGGCTAATCCAATGCAGAATTCAACTGAAGGCTGTGCATGTACGTGTGTGTTAGACTCATTTTGAATAGTAAACAGTGAAGAAAGTGACCATAATGACTGGGATGATTAGACAAGGAAGAGAAGGGTCACTGGGGGTTGATCCATCTCTCTCATTTGCTGATTTATTTCTGGCTACCCTTACCCTTCATTACGCTCTCTCTCTCTCTTTCTCCATTTCTTCCTCTCTCTCCAGTTCTTTCAATCTCTCTCTCCCTTCTCCCCTCTCCCCTCATTTCTTGCAAGCTAAGGTGCTTGTACTATAAAGAATGATTGCAATGGACTTGGTTTGTCCTGTTTAGACATCAGAGAGAGTGACTGAGTGCAGCATTGTAGTTCACCTCAGTGCCAAGAGAGGTCATGTGCGTGCTGTTATTTCATTTAACTTTATATGACAGTCAATTAATATCTAATTATTACTGGTTATTGCAGCATAATGAACATGTAGGAGGAGAGGAGAGAATTTGACCTCCAATTCTTTGGGAGCTAAGTGATCCCTCAGCATGGTGTCATTTCAATAAACCGGTGAAGGATGTGTCTTTACAGAACAACCTGTACAACGCTATATTGAACCGGTTGTTATGGTTCACGTAGAAACAGCTCTATGAGGACCCTTTCCCAAATTTGGCAAGGCCCAAAAGTGGTAGACTATAGTAAAAGGGGAAAGCAATCCTTGCAGTCCTGGAGTAAGGATGGGGATATGGAGGGAATGGCTTGTCCATGGAGTAAGGATGTTATATAAGGATGTTATGGTCTGAAAGGTAATGAGTGCGACTCAGTAACTTAATGGATGTTCTCCATTCACATCGAGTCAGGAAATGAACTGTAATCTCTGAGCTGTCTGTGTGACAGACACTGAGGAGGGAGACAGGGAGAGGGAGGAGGGATGAAGTAGAGAAATGGAGAGGGGGTGGAGAGAGAGGGGAGAGAGATACAAATAGAGAGGGTTAACATGATGCACAGAACACAGTGCCTCCCAGGCTCTCAAGATAGAAGAAGTAGAAGAAACCAAGAGAGGAAACTGAGTACAGCGGAGGAGAGGAAATGAGAGGACTATTTAAAGAGGCTTATATTGTATATTGGGAGAGATGGGACCTGCATTACCTGAGTGACGCATATGGATAGGACGCACTCCTCTGTCCCCTGTCAGGACATTAGTTAGAACAGGGCTGAGGCTGAGGAGAGTAAGGAGAAAGAAGGTGAGAAAGAGAAAGAGAAAGAGAAAGAGAAAGAGAAAGAGAAAGAGAAAAACTGAGAACGAGAGACATCAAGTAAGCGTCTGTTTATATAGGGTGTTGTGGACGGGGGTGGTGGATGGTTTGGGATAGTATATTTTTAATCAAATCAAATCAAATTCTGTCACATACACATGTTTAGCAGATGTTAATGCGAGTGTAGCGAATTGCTTGTGCTTCTAGTTCTGACCATGCAGTAATATCTAACAAGTAATCTAACAATTTCACAACAACAGCAGGCTGGTGTGTCTACGGACATATTCAATCAATCCTTATCCCAGTCTGCTGTTCCCACATGCTTCAAGAGGGCCACCATTGTTCCTGTTCCCAAGAAAGCCAAGGTAACTGAGCTAAACGACTACCGCCCGTAGCACTCACTTCCGTCATCACGAAGTGCTTTGAGAGACTAGTCAAGGGCCATATCACCTCCATCCTCCCTGACACCCTAGACCCACTCCAATTTGCTTACCGCCCAAATAGGTCCACAGACGACGCAATCTCAACCACACTGCACACTGCCCTAACCCATCTGGACAAGAGGAATACCTATGTGAGAATGCTGTTCATCGACTACAGCTCAGCATTTAACACCATAGTACCCTCCAAACTTGTCATCAAGCTCAAGACCCTGGGTCTCGACCCCGCCCTGTGCAACTGGGTACTGGAATTTCTGACGGGCCGCCCCCAGGTGGCGAGGGTAGGTAATAACATCTCCATCCCGCTGATCCTCAACACTGGGGCCCCACAAGGGTGCGTTCTGAGAACCTCTCCTGTACTCCCTATTCCCCCACGACTGCGTGGCCATGCACGCCTCCAACTCAATCATCAAGTTTGCAGACGACACTACAGTGGTAGGCTTGATTACCAACAACTACGAGACGGTCTACAGGGAGGAGGTGAGGGCCCTCGGAGTGTGGTGTCAGGAAAATAACCTCACACTCAACATCAACAAAACAAAGGAGATGATTGTGGACTTCAGGAAACAGCAGAGGGAGCACCCCCCTATTCACATTGACGGAACAGTAGAGGGTAGTAAGTTCTAGGGTTTTGCCAGCCCGGGTCGCGCATTTGATATGCTGATAAAATTTAGGGAGCCTTGTTTTCAGATTAGCCTTGTTAAAATCCTCAGCAACAATAAATGCAGCCTCAGGATATATGGATTCCAGTTTACATAGAGTCCAATGAAGTTCTTTCAGGGCCGTCGATGTGTCGGCTTTGGGGGGGGGGGGGGGGGGGGGGGATAAACGGCTATGATTATAATCGAAGAGAATTCTCTTGGTAGATGATGCGGTCAGCATTTGATTGTAGGGAATTCTAGGTCAGGTGAACAAAAGGACTTGAGTTCCTATATATTGTTATGATCATACAATGTCTCATTAATCGTAAGGCATACACCCCCGCGCTTCTTCGTTTCTGTTGGCGCGATGATTGAAGAAACCAGGTGGCTGTACCGAGTGAGCCATGTTTCCGTGAAATAAAGAATGTTACAATCTCTGATGTCTCTCTGGAAGGCAACCCTTGTTCGGATTTCGTCTACCTTGTTGTCAAGAGACTGGACATTGGCGAGAAGTATACTTGGGAGCGGTGCGTGATGTGCCCATTATGGAGCCTGACCAGAAGACCACTCCGTCTGCCCCTTCTGTGGCGCCGTTGTTTTGGGTTGATGGCTGGGATCCGATCCATTGTCCTGGGTGGTGGACCAAACAGAGAATCCGCTTTGGGAAAGTTGTATTCCTGGTCGTAATGTTGGTGAGTTGACGTTGCTCTTATATCCAATAGTTCCTCCAGGCTGTATGTAATAAAACTTAAGATTTCCTGGGGTAACAATGTAAGAATTAAATACTGCATAGTTTCCTAGGAACGCGAAGTGAGGCGGCCATCTCTGTCAGCGCCGGAAGTCTCAAAACCACAAATTCCTAGGATTTATAGTGTTAATTAACCAACCAACTAACTTATGTTTGGATTTTTTTTACAAACATCAGAATCTGAAGTCAATCTGGGTAAACTTGTAGATCTTGTTGATTAGATATTGAGGAGAGCAGAGGAGAGGCACTAGAATCTGAGGACACACACACAGAACACAAACACACACACAGATTGAGTCATTAGGGTGTATGAGCGTATCCAGTCGTTAGTACAGGAGACCACTGGCTGTTTGTTCTGAGACTAAGTGCAGACTAATGGGATCATACTAACATCACCCGTCCTGCTCCGTCCCAACACTCAGGGAGAGACGGAGAGAGAGAGAGAGAGAGAGAGAGAGAGAGAGAGAGAGAGAGACAGAGAGAGAGAGAGAGAGAGAGAGAGAGAGAGAGAGAGACGGGAGAGAGAGAGAGAGGGAGAGAGAGAGAGAGAGAGAGAGCAGGGTCATTACACATCTCTCCACTACCACATCCAGATAACTCAGAAGGAGGAGAGAGGAAGGGAAGGAGGAAGAAGGGAGGAGACTGCTGCTTTTCTCCTCCAGCTCCTCCACTCATCCCACATCCCTCTACACAGGATAAGAGAGGGAGGAGAAGGATGGCTCCTTTATACTGCAGTTGGATGACAGGTGTAGGAGAGGGGATGAGAGGGGAAAAGAGGGGTAGGAGAGGGGATGAGAGGGGAAAGAGGGGTAGGAGAGGGGGTGAGAGGAGAAAAGAGGGGTAGGAGAGGGGATGAGAGGGGAAAAGAGGGGTAGGAGAGTCGATGAGAGGGGGTGGAAGGGGTAGGAGAGGGGATGAAAGAAAATGAGAGGGGTAGGAGAGCGGATGACGTTATGACAGGGGAAGGGGATGAGAGGGGATGACTGGAGTAGGAGAGGGGATGAGAGGGGTAGGAGAGGTGATGCAATGGGTAGGAGAGGGGATGAGAGGGGAAAAGTGGGGTAGGAGAGGGGATGAGAGGTGATGAGAGGGGTAGAAGAGGGGATGAGAGGGGTAGGAGAGGTGATGAGAGGGGATGACAGCGGTAGGAGAGGGGATGAGAGGGGATGACAGTAGAGGTCGACCGATTATTCATTTTCAACGCCGATACCGATACCGACCAAAGAAGCCGATACCGATTAATCGGCCAAGTTTTTTAAAATTTATTTGTAATAATGACAATTACAACAATACTGAATGAACACTTATTTTAACTTAATATAATACATCATAAAATCAATTTAGCCTCAAATAAATAATGAAACATGTTCAATTTGGTTTAAATAATGCAAAAACTAAGTGAAAAAGAGCAATATGTGCCATGTAAGAAAGCTAACGTTTCAGTTCCTTGCTCAGAACATGAGAACATATGAAAGCTGGTGGTTCCTTTTAACATGAGTCTTCAGTATTCCCAGTTAAGAAGTTTTAGGTTGTAGTTATAATAGGAATTATAGGACTATTTCTCTCTATACCATTTGTATTTCATTAACCTTTGACTATTGGATGTTCTCTTATAGGCACTTTAGTATTGCCAGTGTAACAGCATAGCTTCCGTCCCTCTCCTCGCTCCTCCCTGGGCTCGAACCAGCAACACATCGACAACAGCCACTCTTGAAGCAGCGTTACACATGCAGAGCAAGGGGAACAACCACTCCAAGTCTCAGAGCGAGTAACGTTTGAAACGTCATTAGCACGCACCCCGCTAACTAGCTAGCCATTTCACATCGGTTACACCAGCCTCATCTCGGGAGTTGATAGGCTTGAAGTCATAAACAGCGCAATGCTTGACGCACAACGAAGAGCTGCAGGCAAAATGCACGAAAGTGCTGCTTGAATAAATGCTTACAAGCCTGCTGCTGCCTACCACTGCTCAGTCAGACTGCTCTATCAAATCATCGACTTAGTTAGAACATAATAACACACAGAAATACGAGCCTTAGGACATTAATATGGTCGAATCCGGAAACTATCAACTCGAAAACAAGACGTTTATTCTTTCAGTGAAATGCGGAACCGTTCCGTATTTTATCTCACGGGTGGCATCCATTAGTCTAAATATTCCTGTTACATTGCACAACCTTCAATGTTATGTCATAAGTACGTAATATTCTGGCAAATTAGGCTGCCCAAACTGTTGCATATACACTGACTCTGCGTGCAATGAACGCAAGAGAAGTGACACAATTTGTATTACCTGCTAACCATGATTTCCTTTAGCTAAATATGCAGGTTTAAAAATATATACTTCTGTGTATTGATTTTAAGAAAGGCATTGATGTTTATGGTTAGGTACACATTGGAGCAACGATATGCACAGCATCGATTATATGCAACGCAAGACACGCTAGATAAACTAGTAATATCATCAACCATGTGTAGTTAACTAGTGATTATGATTGATTGATTGATTTTTATAAGATAAGTTAAATGCTAGCTAGCAACTTACCTTGGCTTCTTACTGCATTTGCGTAACAGGCAGTCTCCTCGTGGAGTGCAATGAGAGGCAGGTGGTTAGAGCGTTGGACTAGTTAACTGTAAGGTTGCAAGATTGAATCCCCCGAGCTGACAAGGTGAAAATCTGTCGTTCTGCCCCTGAACGAGGCAGTTAACCTACCACTCCTAGACCGTCATTGAAAATAAGAATGTGTTTTTAACTGATTGCCTCGTTAAATAAAGTTAAATAAATGTGTAAAAAAAAGAAAGGGGAAAAAAACGGCCAAATCGGTGTCCAAAAATACCGATTTCTGATTGTTATGAAAATCGGCCCTAATTAATCGGCCATTCAGACATGTTAGAGAGAAGTTGAGTGTAGTAGGAAGAGGAGAGAATAATAGAGGAGGGGAGGGGAGGGGAGAGAGGGAGGAGGTGGGGAGAGAGGGAGGAGGAGGGGAGAGAGGGAGGGAGGAGGAGAGAGGGGGAGGGAGGGGAGAGAGGGGGGAGAGAGGGAGGGGGAGGAGGTGGGGAGAGAGGGAGGGGAGGTGGGAGAGAGGGAGGGAGGAGAGAGGGAGGGGAGGGGAGAGGGAGGAGGAGGGAGAGAGGGAGGGAGGGAGAGGAGAGGAGAGAGGGAGGAGGAGGGGGAGAGGGAGGGAGGGAGGGGAGGGGAGGGAGGGAGGGGGGAGGGAGGGAGGAGGTGGGGGGAGGGGGGGAGAGGAGGGAGGAGGTGGGGAGAGAGGGGAGGAGGGGAGAGAGGGAGGAGGGGAGGGAGGGAGAGGTGGGGGGGGAGAGGGGGAAAGGGAGGAGGAGGGGGAAGAGGGAGGGGAGAGAGGGAGGGAGGGAGGTTGGAGAGGGGAGAGGGAGGAGGAGGGGAGAGAGGGAGGGAGAGAGTGGTGGAGATGGGGAGGAGGGAGAGATGGGGAGAGGGAGGGGAGGTGGGGGGAGAGGGATGAGAGGAGGAGGGGTGGGGGGATGAGGAGAGGGGGGGATGAGAGGGGTAGGAGAGGGGGTGGGGAGGAGAGTGGAGGAGAGGGGGAGAGGGAGGGGAGGGGAGGGGAGGGGGATGAGGGGGGAGTGGGGAGAGGAGGGAGAGAGGGAGGGAGGAGAGGGGAGAGAGGGAGGGAGGGGAGGAGAGAGGGAAGGAGGGGGAGGAGGAGGGATGAGAGGGGTTGGAGAGGGGATGAGGAGGGGTAGGAGAGGGGGGAGGGAGGGAGGTGGAGAGGGGGAGGAGGGGAAGAGATGGGAGAGGGAGGGGGGGAGAGGGGGGGAGAGATCTCTCTGGGGGATGGAGATGGGGGAGATGAGATGGGGAGGTCCAGGAGGAGGGGAGAGAGGGTGGATGTCCATTCAAGAGGGACAGTGCCACAGGAGGGGAGGAGAGGGAATGCAGGGGTTGCAGTGGTGAGAGGGGATGAGATGGGGATGAGAGAGGGGATGAGGGTGGGTTAGGAGGGGATGAGATGGGTAAGAGAGGGATGGATAGTGGAGGGGATGAGAGGGGATGGGAGGGGTTGGAGAGGGGGGATGGCGTAGGAGAAAGGGGTAGGGGGGGATGGATGGGTAAAGAGTGGTAGGGGGAGGGATGCATGGGAGGGGTGGAGAGGGGATGAGTGGCGTAGGAGAGGGGATGAGAGCAGTGGTGGAGATGGAGATGCGTGGGAGCTTTGAGAGCGGAGTGGAGGGGATGAAAGACATTGGGGATCAGAGTGGAGGAGGGGATGATTTCTTGACTGTTCCTGAGGAGATGGGGTAGGAACAGGAGACTTTCTGGTTTACAAGATCTAGGAGGGGGAACAAAGGATGAGAGGGTAGGAGAGGGGATGGTGGAAGGTGACATTTTAAAGAGATGTGGAGTTTAGTAGGAAGAGGAGACAATTCTCTCTGTCTTCATGGAGTACCCATGTGTATTTCGGTCCACTTCATCCCCCTGTGTATGTCCATTCAAACACAGTGCCACAGGCTTGAAACAGTATGTCCACTCAGGCACAGTGCCACGGGCTTGAACAAAATAGCAGGCGTCTGACCCCCGCCCTCCCTCCCTCCCCTCATTATAATTCCTTATAACACCTTTTATAATGCATTGTAACACTGACAGTGAGCATA
Source organism: Oncorhynchus nerka (assembly GCF_034236695.1). Lineage (NCBI taxonomy): Eukaryota > Metazoa > Chordata > Actinopteri > Salmoniformes > Salmonidae > Oncorhynchus > Oncorhynchus nerka. The sequence goes on along the minus strand of NC_088400.1, from coordinate 18,855,069 downwards.
ACAGAGTAGCTTTATAGAAAGTGTTACCGGGATGTTTTCTAAACATTGTTACAAGGTTTTTATCCTAGTCATGCATGATTGTCCAAAAACGTTCCGACAACATTAGTGGAGACAATTCTCTTCTTTTCCTACTTAAACGTTCAAAGACATTTCCTCTGGAGCTCGTAACATTTCTTGACTGTTCCTGGAATGTTTTCGGAACAAACTTTCTGACAACGTTTACAAGATCTAGGTTAGGGAACAAAATATCTAGGTTAGGAAACAAAATATCTAGGTTAGGAAACAAAATATCAAGGTTAGGAAACAAAATATCTAGGTTAGGAAACAAAATATCAAGGTTAGGGAACAAAATATCAAGGTTAGGAAACAAAATATCAAGGTTAGGGAACAAAATATCAAGGTTAGGAAACAAAATATCAAGGTTAGGGAACAAACTATCAAGGTTAGGAAACAAAATATCAAGGTTAGGGAACAAAATATCAAGGTTAGGAAACAAAATATCAAGGTTAGGAAACAAAATATCAAGGTTAGGGAACAAAATATCAAGGTTAGGAAACAAAATATCAAGGTTAGGAAACAAAATATCAAGGTTAGGGAACAAAATATCAAGGTTAGGGAACAAAATATCAAGGTTAGGAAACAAAATATCAAGGTTAGGGAACAAACTATCAAGGTTAGGAAACAAAATATCAAGGTTAGGGAACAAAATATCAAGGTTAGGAAACAAAATATCAAGGTTAGGAAACAAAATATCAAGGTTAGGGAACAAAATATCAAGGTTAGGAAACAAAATATCAAGGTTAGGGAACAAAATATCAAGGTTAGGGAACAAAATATCAAGGTTAGGAAACAAAATATCAAGGTTAGGGAACAAAATATCAAGGTTAGGAAACAAAATATCTAGGTTAGGAAACAAAATATCAAGGTTAGGGAACAAAATATCAAGGTTAGGGAATGGAATATCTAGGTTAGGGAGTAGAATATCTAGGTTAGGGAAAAACATATATAGTTTAGGAAATAAAATATATAGGTTAGGGTATAGAATATCTAGGTTAGGGAATAAAATACCTAGGTTAGGGTATAGCATATCTAGGTGAGGGTATAGAATATCTGGGTTAGGGTATAGTCTACACCTTTAAAATGAACATAACCTTTTACCACTGAGTCAACACCTTTAAAATGAACACAACCTTTAACCACTGAGTCAACACCTTTAAAATGAACATAACCTTTTACCCCTGAGTCTACACCTTTAAAATGAACATAACCTTTTACCACTGAGTCAACACCTTTAAAATGAACATAACCTTTTACCCTTGAGTCTACACCTTTAAAATTAACACAACCTTTAACCACTGAGTCTACACCTTTAAAATGAACACAACCTTTAACCACTGAGTCAACACCTTTAACATGAACATAACCTTTTACCACTGAGTCTACATCTTTAAAATGAACATAACCTTTTAACCACTGAGTCAACACCTTTAAAATGAACATAACCTTTTACCACTGAGTCTACACCTTTAAAATGAACATAACCTTTTACCACTGAGTCAACACCTTTAAAATGAACACAACCTTTAACCACTGAGTCTACACCTTTAAAATGAACACAACCTTTAACCACTGAGTCAACACCTTTAAAATGAACATAACCTTTTACCACTGAGTCTACACCTTTAAAATGAATATAACCTTTTACCACTGAGTCTACACCTTTAAAATGAACATAACCTTTTAGCACTGAGTCTACATCTTTAAAATGAACATAACCTTTACCACTGAGTCTACATCTTTAAAATGAACATAACCTTTACCACTGAGTCTACACCTTTAACATGAACATAACCTTTACCACTGAGTCAACATCTTTAAAATGAACATAACCTTTTACCACTGAGTCTACATCTTGAAAATGAACATAACCTTTACCACTGAGTCTACACCTTTGACATGAACATAACCTTTACCACTGAGTCAACATCTTTAAAATGAACATAACCTTTACCATTGAGTCTACATCTTTAAAATGAACATAACCTTTACCACTGAGTCTACATCTTGAAAATGAACATAACCTTTACCACTGAGTCTACATCTTTAAAATGAACATAACCTTTACCACTGAGTCTACATCTTTAAAATTAACATTTCTATTTCTCTACATGCTGCATCTGCCTGTCTGTTTTTCTGTCTCTTCCTCTCTCTGTCTGTCTGTATTTACCTGTCTATCGTTCTCTCTTCCTCGCTCTGTTTCTCGTCTCTCTTCCAATCCACCTGTCTCTATCTGCCTAGTTTTCCCTCAGTCTAACCCCTTTTATTCCTCTCTCTCCATCTCTTGAACCTCTTTTCCCCATATCTCTTTCCCTCTCCTTTCACTCTCTCCTCCCTAACCCCCACACCCCCTCTCTCTACCCCCCTCTCTCTTTCTCTTTCCCTCTCTCCCCTCTCCTTTCACTCTCTCAACCCTATCCCCCATACCCCCTCTCTCTAACCCCCCCTCTCTCTTTCCCTCTCCTTTCACTCTCTCCTCCCTCTCCTTTCACTCTCTCCTCCCTCTCCCCATACCCCCTCTCTCTACCCCCCTCTCTCTTCCCCTCTCCTTTCCCTCTCTCCCCTCTCCTTTCACTCTCTCCTCCCTCTCCCCATACCCCTCTCTCTACCCCGCCTCTCTCTCTTTCTCTTTCCTCTCTCCCTCTTCTTTCACTCACTCCTCCCTATCCCCCATACCCCTCTCTCTACCCCCCTCTCTCTCTTTCCCTCTCCTTTCACTCTCTCCTCCCTATCCCCCCCATACCCCCTCTCTCTACCCCCCCTCTCTCTCTTTCCCTCTCCTTTCACTCTCTCCTCCCTATCCCCCCATACCCCTCTCTCTACCCCCCCCTCACTCTCTTTCTCTTTCCCTCTCTCCCCTCTCTCTCTCTCCTTTCCTCTCATTCATTATAGCTTGGTCTTGGCTGTGTCTGCTCTCTTCCCTTCTGTGGTGCTCAATTACTCTGTCTTCCCGGGGCAAGCGCTGATGTCAAGCTACCCTAATGACTTTCTGATTATCTGTCTTTAACTGATGAACGAGATGGAAATGTACCAGCACGGCCAACAGGGGTCTAGAGGGAGGACGTGGGAAGGAAGGACGGAAGGAAGGAAGAAAGAAAGAAAGAAAGAAAGAAAGAAAGAAAGAAAGAAAGAAAGAAAGAAAGAAAGAAAGAAAGAAAGAAAGAAAGAAAGAAAGAAAGAAAGAAAGAAAAAAAAGGAGGGAAGAAAGGAAGGAAGGACAGAAAGAAAGGAGGGAAGGAAAAAGGAAGTGAGGGAGCAAGGGAGCAAGGGAAGGAGGGAGCGAGGAAGAGAGAGAAGTTAGGGAAAGAAGGGAGGCAGATATTCAGAGCAGAAATAACATTAATATGCAGAAGGAAAGGTATGTTGTATAGCTAGTAGAGACTCTTTAAAAGATCTATCCCACTGACAGACACTAAGTGAGGAGTGAGGGTTCAACCTCTAACTTATATATATGTATAGATTCTGGAGGATGTGTCTCTGAGCCCTCGACGAGGCATAACAACAGCTCCATTAAGGACGTAAGGATCGTCCCTTCAGCGTCCTTATCTTCATTCCTTAAAGCAATACCACCCCAACCATCACCACCACCACTACTATCCCTCCACCAAGACCACCACCCCTCCACCACCACCCCTCCTCCACCACCACCCCTCCTCCACCATCACCATCACCACCACCCCCTCCTCCACCACCACCACCACAACCACCACCACCCCTCCTCCACCATCACCATCACCACCACCCCTCCTCCACCACCACCACCACCACCACCACCCCACCACCACCCCTCCTCCACCACCACCACCACCACCACCACCACTCCTCCACCACCACCACCACCACCACCCCTCCTCCTCCACCACCACCACCACCACCACCACCACCCCTCCACCACCACCACCACCACCACCACCACCACCACCACCACCCCTCCTCCACCACCACCACAACCACCACCACCACCACCACAACCACCACCACCCCTCCTCCACCATCACCATCACCACCCTTCCTCCACCACCACCACCATCACCACCCCTCCACCACCATCACCACCACCACAACCACCCCTCCTCTTCCACCACCACCACCAACCTTCCTCCACCATCACCACCACCCCTCCTCCACCATCACCATCACCACCACCACAACCACCCCTACTCAATCACCACCACCACACCTCCTCCACCACCCCTCCTCCTCCACCACCCCTCCTCCACCATCACCATCACCACCACCACAACCACCCCTACTCAATCACCACCACCACACCTCCTCCACCACACCTCCTCCACCACCCTCCTCCTCCACCACCCCTCCTCCACCATCACCACCTCCACCACCACCCCTCCTCCACCACACCTCCTCCACCACCCCTCCTCCACCACCACCACCACCACCACCCCTCCCCTCCACCACCCCTCCTCCACCACACCTCCTCCACCACCACCACCACCACCACCACAACCACCACCACCCCTCCTCCACCATCACCATCACCACCCTTCCTCCACCACCACCACCATCACCACCCCTCCTCCACCATCACCACCACCACAACCACCCCTCCTCTTCCACCACCACCACCAACCTTCCTCCACCATCACCACCACCCCTCCTCCACCATCACCATCACCACCACCACAACCACCCCTACTCAATCACCACCACCACACCTCCTCCACCACACCTCCTCCACCACCCCTCCTCCTCCACCACCCCTCCTCCACCATCACCACCACCACCACCACAACCACCCCTACTCAATCACCACCACCACACCTCCTCCACCACACCTCCTCCACCACCCCTCCTCCTCCCACCACCCCTCCTCCACCATCACCACCTCCACCACCACCCCTCCTCCACCACACCTCCTCCACCACCCCTCCTCCACCACCACCACCACCACCACCGCCACCACCCCTCCTCCACCACCCCTCCTCCACCACCCCTCCTCCACCACACCTCCACCACCACCACCACCACCACCACCACAACCACCACCACCACCACCACAACCACCACCACCCCTCCTCCACCATCACCATCACCACCCTTCCTCCACCACCACCACCATCACCACCCCTCCTCCACCATCACCACCACCACAACCACCCCTCCTCTTCCACCACCACCACCAACCTTCCTCCACCATCACCACCACCCCTCCCTCCACCATCACCATCACCACCACCACAACCACCCTACTCAATCACCACCACCACACCTCCTCCACACACCTCCTCCACCACCCCTCCTCCTCCACCACCCCTCCTCCACCATCACCACCTCCACCACCACCCCTCCTCCACCATCACCACCTCCACCACCACCCCTCCTCCACCACACCTCCTCCACCACCCTCCTCCACCACCACCCCTCCTCCACCATCACCACCACCATCACCACACCTCTTCCACCATCACCACCACCACCACCATCACCACCCCTCCTCCCCTACCACCCCTCCTCCACCACCACCACCACCACCACCACCACCCCTCCTCCACCATCACCACCACCATCACCACCCCTCCTCCACCATCACCACACCTCCTCCCCCTACCACCCCCTCCTCCACCACCACCACCACTACCACCACCCCTCCTCCACCATCACTACACCTCCTCCCCTACCACCCCTCCTCCACCACCACCACCACTACCACCACCCTCCTCCACCATCACCACCACCACCACCACCCCTCCTCCTCCATCATCACCACCACCATCACCATCACCACCCCTCCTCCACCATCATCATCACCACCACCATCATCACCACCACCACCATTATCATCCCCACCTTCACCGTCACTACCTTCATTATCATCACCACTACCACAAACTCCACCATCACTACCACCACCACCATTATCATCACCATCACCATCACTACCACCACCACCATTAGCATCGCCATCACCACTACCACCACCACCTTCACCACCTCCTCCACCATCACCACCACCACTACCACTACCAGCACCACCACAACCATCACCAACACCAGCACCAGCACCATCACCAACATCACCACCATCATCACCACCAGCACCATCATTACCACCATCACCATCACCATCACCATCACCACCTTACCAGCACCATTATCATCATCACCACCACCACCAGCACCTCTACCAGCACCATTATCATCATCACCACCACCACCAGCACCATCACCAGCACCACCAGCGTCATCATCACCACCACCACCATCATCACCACCAGCACCATCATTACCACCATCACCATCACATCACCTTCACCATCACCACCTTACCAGCACCATTATCATCATCACCACCACCACCAGCACCTCCACCAGCACCACTATCATCATCGCCACCACCACCAGCACCATCACCAGCACCACCAGCGTCATCATCACCACCACCACCATCATCACTACCAGCACCATCATCACCATCAACAACACCCTACCCACACCATCTCCACCACCACCACCATTATCATCACCACCTCCACTGTCACTATCTTCATTATCATCACCACTACCACAAACTCCACCATCACCACTACCATCACCACCTTCACCACCTCCTCCACCATCACCACCACCACTACCAGCACCACAACCACCACCACCATCATCACCACCAAAACCATCATCACCATCAAAAACACCCTACCAACACCCTTCAACACCACCACCACCACAGGCCGCTGTGCCTGCATCATATAAAGTGATTGTTGATGCTTGACTTTGACCTTCTAAAACACTATTGATTTCTCCTTCTCTTCCAGATGAGAGTTGATGTCAGTTAGGCCTTTAATGCGTTCTGTGTGAAAAATTTGTTTGACGTTAAAAGGATACACAAAATGTGTGTGTGGGGGGAATGCAAACTTGTAGTGCATTTGAGGTTTAAAAATGCTTCCAAAGTTTACAATTTCCACTTTGAAATTTCAGATTTGAATTGCCATAACGAAAAATGCCTCAACCAATAAAAAATAAGTATATTACTTAAATTCCACAAAATAATTCACATTTCCTGTTGCTGTCGGATTTTTCATTCTGTAGCAAAGTGGCTCAAATTAAGATCCTACATCTGCAGGACCAGAGCCAGCAGAACTCTCTATTACTGCCTCTCTATAGTTACGTCTCTCTCTCCATCACTGCCACTATAGTTCTCCCCCCCTTTCTCCCTCTCCCTCTCTCTCTCTCTCTCTCTCTCTCTCTCTCTCTCACACACACACACTCTCTCTCCCACTCTCCCACTCTCTCTCCCTCACACTCTCTCTCTCTCTCCCCCACCCTCCCTCCTCTCTATCTCCTGCCCTCCTTCCCTCTCTCTCCTGCCCTCCCTCCCTCTCTCTCCTGCCCTCCCTCCCCCTCTCTCCCTCTCTCTCTATCCTCTCTATCCCTATCACTGCCTCTCTCTCCCTCTCTCTCTCCCTCCCTCGCTCTCTCTCCCTCGCTCTCTCTCTATCCTCTATCCCTATCACTGCCTCTCTCTCTCTCTCTATCCTCTCTATCCCTATCACTGCCTCTCTCTCGCTCTCTCTCTCCCCCACCCTCCCTCCCTCTCTCTCTCCTGCCCTCCTTTCCTCTCTCTCTCTCTATCCTCTCTATCCTCTCTATCCCTATCACTGCCTCTCGCTCTCTCTCTCTCCCCACCCTCCCTCCCTCTCTCTCTCCTGCCCTCCCCTCTCTCTCTCTCTCTATCCTCTATCCTCTCTATCCATATCACTGCCTCTCTCTCACTCTCTCTCTCTCTCTCTCTCTCCTCGCTCTCCCTCTATCTCTCTATCCCTATCACTGCCTCTCCCTCTCTCTCTCTCTCTCTCTCTCTCTCTCTCTCTCTCTCTCTCTCTCTCCTCTCTATCCCTATCATCACTGCCTCTCTCTCTCTCTCTCTCTCTCTCTCTCCCTCGCTCTCTCTCCCTCGCTCTCTCTCTATCCTCTCTATCCCTATCACTGCCTCTCTCTCCCTCTCTCTCTCTCCCTCTCTCTCTATCCTCTCTATCCCTATCACTGCCTCTCTCTCTCTCTCTCTCCCTCGCTCTCTCTCTATCCTCTCTATCCCTATCACTGCCTCTCTCTCTCTCTCCCTCACTCTCTCTCTATCCTCTATCCCTATCACTGCCTCTCTCTCCCCTCTCTCTCTCTCCCTCGCTCTCTCTCTATCCTCTCTATCCCTATCACTGCTCTCTCTCTCTCTCTCTCTCTCTCTCTCTCTCTCTCTCCTCTCTCTCTCCCTCTCTCTCTTCTATCCTCTCTATCCCTATCACTGCCTCTCTCTCTCTCTATCCTCTATCCCTATCACTGCCTCTCTCTCCCCTCTCTCTCTCTCTATCCTCTCTATCCCTATCACTGCCTCTCTCCCTCTCTCTCTCTCTCCCTCGCTCTCTCTCTATCTCTATCCCTATCACTGCCTCTCTCTCTCATCGCTCTCTCTCTATCCTCTCTATCCCTGTCACTGCCTCTCTCTCTCTCTCTCTCTCTCTCTCCCTCGCTCTCTCTCTATCCTCTCTATCCCTATCACTGCCTCTCTCTCTCTCTCTCTCTCTCTCTCCCTCGTTCTCTCTCTATCCTCTCTATCCCTATCACTGCCTCTCTCTCTCTCTCTCTCTCTCTCTCAATTCAATTCAATTCAAGGGCTTTATTGGCATGGGAAACATGTGTTAACATTGCCAAAGCAAGTGAGGTAGACAACATACAAAGTGAATATATAAAGTGAAAAACAACAAAAATGAACAGTAAACATTACACATACAGAAGTTTCAAAACAGTAAAGACATTACAAATGTCATATTATATATATATATACAATGTACAAATAGTTAAAGGACACAAGATAAAATGAATAAGCATAAATATGGGTTGTATTTACAATGGTGTTTGTTCTTCACTGGTTGCCCTTTTCTCGTGGCAACAGGTCACAAATATTGCTGCTGTGATAGCACACTGTGGAATTTCACCCAAAAGATATGGGAGTTTTTCAAAATTGGATTTGTTTTCGAATTCTTTGTGGATCTGTGTAATCTGGGGAAATATGTCTCTCTAATATGGTCATACATTGGGCAGGAGGTTAGGAAGTGCAGCTCAGTTTCCACCTCATTTTGTGGGCAGTGAGCACATAGCCTGTCTTCTCTTGAGAGCCATGTCTGCCTACGGCGGCCTTTCTCAATAGCAAGGCTATGCTCACTGAGTCTGTACATAGTCAAAGCTTTCCTTAATTTTGGGTCAGTCACAGTGGTCAGGTATTCTGCCGCTGTGTACTCTCTGTGTAGGGCCAAATAGCATTCTAGTTTGCTCTGTTTTTTTGTTAATTCTTTCCAATGTGTTAAGTAATTATCTTTTGTTTTCTCATGATTTGGTTGGGTCTAATTGTGCTGTTGTCCTGGGGCTCTGTAGGGTGTGTTTGTTTTTGTGAACAGAGCCCCAGGACCAGCTTGCTTAGGGACTCTTCTCCAGGTTCATCTCTCTGTAGGTGATGGCTTTGTTATGGAAGGTTTGTGAATCGCTTCCTTTTAGGTGGTTGTAGAATTTAACGGCTCTTTTCTGGATTTTGATAATTAGTGGGTATCGGCCTAATTCTGCTCTGCATGCATTATTTGGTGTTTTACGTTGTACACGGAGGATATTTTTGCAGAATTCTGCGTGCAGAGTCTCAATTTGGTGTTTGTCCCATTTTGTGAAGTCTTGGTTGGTGAGCGGACCCCAGACCTCACAACCATAAAGGGCAATGGGCTCTATGACTGATTCAAGTATTTTTAGCCAAATCCTAATTGGTATGTTGAAATGTATGTTTCTTTTGATGGCATAGAATGCCCTTCTTGCCTTGTCTCTCAGATCGTTCACAGCTTTGTAGGAAGCTACCTGTGGCGCTGATGTTTAGGCCAAGGTATGTATAGTTTTTTGTGTGCTCTAGGGCAACAGTGTCTAGATGGAATTTGTATTTGTGGTCCTGGTGACTGGACCTTTTTGGAACACCATTATTTTGGTCTTACTGAGATTTACTGTCAGGGCCCAGGTCTGACAGAATCTGTGCATAAGATCTAGGTGCTGCTGTAGGCCCTCCTTGGTTGGTGACAGAAGCACCAGATCATCAGCAAACAGCAGACATTTGACTTTGATTCTAGCAGGGGAGGCCGCGGTGCTGCAGACTTTTCTAGTGTCCGTGCCAATTCGTTGATATATATGTTGAAGAGGGTGGGGCTTAAGCTGCATCCCTGTCTAACCCCACGACCCTGTGTGAAGAAATGTGTGTGTTTTTTGCCAATTTTAACCGCACACTTGTTGTTTGTGTACATGGATTTTATAATGTCATATGTTTTACCCCCAACACCACTTTTCATCAGTTTGTATAGCAGACCCTCATGCCAGATTGAGTCGGCTTTTTTGAAATCAACAAAGCATGAGAAGACTTTGCCTTTGTTTTGGTTTGTTTGGTGGTCAATTAGGGTGTGCAGTGTGAATACATGGTCTGTTGTACGGTAATTTGGTAAAAAGCCAATTTGACATTTGCTCAGTACATTGTTTTCATTGAGGAAATGTACGAGTCTGCTGTTAATAATAATGCAGAGGATTTTGGGATTTCAACGAAGCAAATTTGAGAACATGGCTACCTAAACTCTATCAGCATATTGATTGCACTACGCACGGGTGTAATACACTCGATCACTGCTACTCTAACTTCCACGCTGCATTCAAAGCTCTTGCCCGCCCTCCCTTCGGCAAATCCGACCACTGTGCCATCTTGCTCCTACTGTCTTATAGGCAGAAACTCAAACAGGATGTACCAGTGACTAGAACCATTCAACGCTGGTCTTCAGACGACTGAAGAAATTTGGCTTGTCACCCAAAACCCTGACAATCTTTTACAGATGCAAAATTGAGAGGATCCTGTCGGGCTGTATCACAGCCTGGTACGGCAACTGCACAACCCTCAACCGCAAGGCTCTCCAGAGGGTAGTGCGGTCTGCACAACGCATCACCAGGGGCAAACTCCCTGCCCTCCATGACACCTACAGGACCCGATGTCACAGGAAGGCAAAAAAGATCAAGGACAACAACCACCCGAGCCACTGCCTGTTTACACCACTACCATCCAGAAGGCGAGGTCAGTACAGGTGCATCAAAGCTATCATGAGAGACCGAAAAACATCTCAAGGCAATCAGACTGCTAAACAGCCACCACTAAGTCAGAGAGGCTGCTTCCTACATTGAGACGCAAACACTGGCCACCTTAATAAATGTATCAATAGTCACTTTAAACAATGCCACTTTAACGATGTTTACATATCTTACATTACTCATATCATATCTATATACTGTATTTTATAGCATCTATTGCACCTTGCCTATGCCGCTCAGCCATCGCTCATCCATATACTTATATGTACATATTCTCATTCACCCCTTTAGATGTGTGTGTATTAGGTAGTTGTTTGGAAATGGTTAGCTTGCTTGTTAGATATTACTGCACTGTCGGAACTAGAAGCACAAGCATTTTGCTACACTCACATTAAACTATGCTAACCATGTGTATATGACCAATATAATATAATTTGATTTGATTTGATTTGAGAGATGAGGGGCTTGGATGAGAGATAGAGAGGGGGCTTGGATGGAGAGATAGAGAGATAGAGAGGGGCTTGGATGGAGAGATAGAGAGGGGGCTTGGATGGAGAGATGGATGGATGGAGAGATAGAGAGGGGGCTTGGATGGAGAGATAGAGGGGCTTGGATGGGAGATAAAGAGGGGGCTTGGATGGAGAGATAGAGAGGGGGCTTAGATGGAGAGATAGGATGGAGAGATAGAGAGGGGCTTGGATGGAGAGATAGAGGGCTTGGATGGAGAGATAGAGAGGGGGCTTGGATGGAGAGATAGAGAGGGGGCTTGGATGGAGAGATAGAGAGGGGGCTTGGATGGAGAGATAAAGAGGGGGCTTGGATGGAGAGATAGAGAGGGGGCTTGGATGGAGAGATAGAGGACTAGCACTGACTTTGCTGATAACTACTTTATTGAGGGAAAATGTACTTGCTACGTTTGTGATATGTTGTTGCCTCACCTCGCTATCTTCAGATGAATGCACTAATGTAAGTCGTTCTGAATAAGAGTGTCTGCTAAATGACTAACATGTCAAATGTAAATGTAGATAGAGCAGATAGGTAGTAGCTAGGGTCTTTATTGGGAGGATCAGAACATTATTCATGTTCTGTGGCATCAGTGGGGGCTTGATAAGCTGAAGGATTTGGTGGAGTGGAGTTATTTAAAACTTGTATGTTTTGATATGTTTCCATTCCCTTGTTGTCGTATTGTGTTGTTAAAGGCCCAGTGCGGTCAAAAACATGCTTTGAGGTTGGAATAAAAAAAAAAGATGGTAACGCCCTTTTAGTGTAAGAGCTGAGTAAACACTGCCTGAAATTCCAGCCTATTTTGGTGTGATGGAGATTTGGCCTTCCATGGTGACATCACTATGCGGTAAAATAGTTAATAGACCAATAACAAAGAGAGTTCCAAACCGCTCTGCCATTAACAGCTCATTTTATGTTGTCCCCTCCCCACTTAGACCAGTCCCAGACAGTCCAAGCTAAATGATTGCTTGAGAATTTGCCCTTTACAAAGAAGTTATGTTTTTTTATTTTACCATTTTAGGTAAAACCATCACAGTAAGGTACTTCAATGTTACCCAGAAATAATTTGATATTGAGATAAAAACAGCTGCATTAGACCTTTAAAAACTGTCTAAGCCTACAAATGCACCTGTGTGTGAGTATCTGTGGTGTATCTGTGTGTGGCTAATTGTATGTATTGAGTGTGTGTAGCTCTAGTTAAATCTCTTTTCTACCTCAGCCCAGTGGTTCCCGAATCGAGATGTCAGTGGCCATGATACCATATGGCATTCTCATGTTCCGCATTCTGCATTCTCATGTTCCGCATTCTGCATTCCATGTTCCGCCAACCTCAGGAGTCACTCGCAGTGTCTTCATTAATTGTGACTAACTCCTGTGTGCCAGAGAGCTGCTGCCTGAAATGTAGCAATCTGGGGCTCCGGCCTGCTGACGATAGCACCATCACACACCACTCACTCTGCCACCAGCCTCTGCCCCCCTTGGCAGCAGCACAGCAAGAAGGATGGGCATGATCGTTTGCAAAGAGTTGTACTATTTCTCTGTTGGAAATGATCTGAACAAGAGTCTTGCAGCTAACATCTCTGTATTCAAATAGGTAAATGATTGTTGTGCCATAACTGCAAAAACAGTTCATGTATCTTCTTTCCCTGTGTGCTTTCGTCTTTGTTGGAAATGAGGCATTTGTGTGGAATGGCTTCCATCCAGCCGGTTGTGTTAAAACACTTGACTATCAACAGCTTATTCAGAGAGAAGGAGAGAGGAAGACCATGGACCATGAGACGTTTTTATTGGGAGAAATAGTCTGAAACAACCCACGACACAAACATAACTCTGTAACTCGCTGTCATTCATACAGTGTGTATGCCCATGGTGTGTGGTGTGGAAGTGATTAAATGTGGTTCTTTCTCTAGGTCATGTTGGGGTGTTGGACACAGTGAAGAGGCATAGAGGATGCAGACAGTGTCTGTAAGCTGTCTCACTCACACTGACTGACTGCTGAAGACAACAACAACAGCTATTCCCATTGAACCAAGTCCAGCAAAAGTAAAGCAAAGGTAAAGCTTTTACTAAGATATTGATGGCTATTCAATATCCAGTAGAAGCTGAAAATGTGGCTGCCTCTTTTTAGTTCCAATTGAAAGTGTGGCTGTTAGCAGGTTTGAATGTGTGGCTGTTGGCAGGTTTGAATGTGTGGCTGTTAGCAGGTTTGAATGTGTGGCTGTTAGCAGGTTTGAATGTGTGGCTGTTATCATGTTTGAATGTGTGGCTGTTAGCAGGTTTGAATGTGTGGCTGTTAGCAGGTTTGAATGTGTGGCTGTTTGCAGGTTTGCATGTGTGGCTGTTAGCAGGTTTGAATGTGTGGCTGTTAGCAGGTTTGAATGTGTGGCTGTTTGCAGGTTTGAATGTGTGGCTGTTGGCAGGTTTGAATGTGTGGCTGTTAGCAGGTTTGAATGTGTGGCTGTTAGCAGGTTTGAATGTGTGGCTGTTGGCAGGTTTGAATGTGTGGCTGTTATCATGTTTGAATGTGTGGCTGTTTGCAGGTTTGAATGTGTGGCTGTTAGCAGGTTTGAATGTGTGGCTGTTAGCAGGTTTGAATGTGTGGCTGTTGGCAGGTTTGAATGTGTGGCTGTTAGCAGGTTTGAATGTGTGGCTGTTAGCAGGTTTGAATGTGTGGCTGTTATCATGTTTGAATGTGTGGCTGTTAGCAGGTTTGAATGTGTGGCTGTTAGCAGGTTTGAATGTGTGGCTGTTTGCAGGTTTGCATGTGTGGCTGTTAGCAGGTTTGAATGTGTGGCTGTTAGCAGGTTTGAATGTGGCTGTTTGCAGGTTTGAATGTGTGGCTGTTGGCAGGTTTGAATGTGTGGCTGTTAGCAGGTTTGAATGTGTGGCTGTTAGCAGGTTTGAATGTGTGGCTGTTGGCAGGTTTGAATGTGTGGCTGTTAGCAGGTTTGAATGTTTGTTATCATGTTTGAATGTGTGGCTGTTTGCAGGTTTGAATGTGTGGCTGTTAGCAGGTTTGAATGTGTGGCTGTTTGCAGGTTTGAATGTGTGGCTGTTAGCAGGTTTGAATGTGTGGCTGTTTGCAGGTTTGAATGTGTGGCTGTTGGCAGGTTTGAATGTGTGGCTGTTAGCAGGTTTGAATGTGTGGCTGTTTGAATGTGTGGCTGTTAGCAGGTTTGAGTGTGTGGCTGTTGGCAGGTTTGAATGTGTGGCTGTTTGCAGGTTTGCATGTGTGGCTGTTTGCAGGTTTGAATGTGTGGCTGTTTGCAGGTTTGAATGTGTGGCTGTTGGCAGGTTTGAATGTGTGGCTGTTAGCAGGTTTGAATGTGTGGCTGTTAGCAGGTTTGAATGTGTGGCTGTTGGCAGGTTTGAATGTTGGCTGTTAAGGTTTGTGTGGCTGTTTGCAGGTTTGAATGTGTGGCTGTTAGCAGGTTTGAATGTGTGGCTGTTTGCAGGTTTGAATGTGTGGCTGTTAGCAGGTTTGAATGTGTGGCTGTTATCATGTTTGAATGTGTGGCTGTTTGCAGGTTTGAATGTGTGGCTGTTAGCAGGTTTGAATGTGTGGCTGTTTGCAGGTTTGAATGTGTGGCTGTTAGCAGGTTTGAATGTGTGGCTGTTAGCAGGTTTGAATGTGTGGCTGTTTGCAGGTTTGAATGTGTGGCTGTTGGCAGGTTTGAATGTGTGGCTGTTAGCAGGTTTGAATGTGTGGCTGTTTGAATGTGTGGCTGTTAGCAGGTTTGAGTGTGTGGCTGTTAGCAGGTTTGAATGTGTGGCTGTTTGAATGTGTGGCTGTTAGCAGGTTTGAATGTGTGGCTGTTAGCAGGTTTGAATGTGTGGCTGTTAGCAGGTTTGAATGTGTGGCTGTTTGCAGGTTTGCATGTGTGGCTGTTTGCAGGTTTGAATGTGTGGCTGTTTGCAGGTTTGAATGTGTGGCTGTTTGCAGGTTTGCATGTGTGGCTGTTTGCAGGTTTGCATGTGTGGCTGTTTGCAGGTTTGAATGTGTGGCTGTTTGCAGGTTTGCATGTGTGGCTGTTTGCAGGTTTGAATGTGTGGCTGTTTGCAGGTTTGCATGTGTGCACATTGTCCTTCCTTTATACGGATGAGGTTTACTGCACATTGTCCTTCCTTTACATGGATGAGGTTTACTGCACATTGTCCTTCCTTTACATGGATGAGGTCTACTGCACATTGTCCTTCCTTTACACAGATGAGGTCTACTGCACATTGCCCTTCCTTTACATGGATGAGGTCTACTGCACATTGTCCTTCCTTTATACGGATGAGGTTTACTGCACATTGTCCTTCCTTTACATGGATGAGGTCTACTGCACATTGTCCTTCCTTTACATGGATGAGGTCTACTGCACATTGTCCTTCCTTTACATGGATGAGGTCTACTGCATATTGCCCTTAATTCACATGGATGAGGAGCATGGGGTGAGAATGAGAACAGTGGACAAGGTGTTAAGAAATATTAGCAAGTGTGAAAATCCATATCCTTCCAACGCTGACTGATTCAGACTGGTCAAGTCAGAGAAGAACACTGAACTTATCAAATCAACTTTTGAGCTGTCTATTTTATCATGACTTTGTGAAACTTAGCTTTTACTTGTTATTATGATTAAATACATTTTGTCACACATAGAGAAGAGCTGTGAGCCACAGACTTTACAGGCTGACAACGTAGAGAAAAGCTGTGAGCCACAGACTTTACAGGCTGACAATGTAGAGAAGAGCTGTGAGCCACAGACTTTACAGGCTGACAACATAGAGAATAGCTGTGAGCCACAGACTTTACAGGCTGACAACATAGAGAAGAGCTGTGAGCCACAGACTTTACAGGCTGACAACGTAGAGAAGAGCTGTGAGCCACAGACTTTACAGGCTGACAATGTAGAGAAGAGCTGTGAGCCACAGACTTTACAGGCTGACAATGTAGAGAAGAGCTGTGAGCCACAGACTTTACAGGCTGACAACATAGAGAAGAGCTGAGCCACAGACTTTACAGGCTGACAACATAGAGAAGAGCTGTGAGCCACAGACTTACAGGCTGACAACATAGAGAAGAGCTGTGAGCCACAGACTTTACAGGCTGACAACATAGAGAAGAGCTGTGAGCCACAGACTTTACAGATTGACAACGTAGAGAAGAGCTGACAGACTTTACAGGCTGACAATGTAGAGAAGAGCTGTGAGCCACAGACTTTACAGGCTGACAACATAGAGAAGAGCTGTGAGCCACAGACTTTACAGGCTGACAACATAGAGAAGAGCTGTGACAGACTTTACAGATTGACAACATAGAGAAGAGCTGTGAGCCACAGACTTTACAGGCTGACAATGTAGAGAAGAGCTGTGAGCCACAGACTTTACAGGCTGACAACATAGAGAAGAGCTGTGAGCCACAGACTTTACAGGCTGACAACATAGAGAAGAGCTGTGAGCAGACTTTACAGATTGACAACGTAGAGAAGAGCTGTGAGCCACAGACTTTACAGGCTGTCAACATAGAGAAGAGCTGTGAGCCACGGACTTTGCAAGCTTTCTTTTCTGGTGGTGTGTTTAATTCAATCTACATGACTGCACAGCCAGAAGCAGGTGTAACGGTTTTCTAGGTGTGAAGGAGAGTCGGCAAAATGAACGTGTAGATTGCGATCCATGTTTAATGAACAAACGAACACGAATCTAAATACAAAACCTACAAAACAATAAACGTAACGAAAACCGAAACAGCCTAATACTGGTGCACATACACACAGAACAAGGAACAAAGACACTAAGGACAATCACACACGACAAACTCAAAAAATATGGCTGCCTAAATATGGTTCCCAATCAGACACAACGATAAACACCTGCCTCTGATTGAGAACCACTTCAGACAGCCATAGACTTAACTAGAACACCCCACTAGCTACAATCCCGATACATACACACCCCATACACAAACCCATGCCACACCCTGGCCTGACCAAATAAATAAAGATAAACACAAAATACTTCGACCAGGGCGTGACAGAACCAGCTGAACGCACCTCACATTAAATAGGAGGGTATTGGTGGGCGTCTGTCCATGGTGGCGGCCACGTGGACCCCACTCAATCAATGTCTTAGTCCCCTCCTCGTCCTGATAGTCCAGTCACCGCCGACCATGGCCTAGTAGTCCTCACCCAGAACCCCACTGGACTGAGGAGCAGATCGGGACTGAGGGGCAGCTCGGGACTAAGGCAGCTCGGGAGTGAGGGGAAGCACGGGAGTGAGAGGAAGCTCGGGAGTGAGAGGAAGCTCGGGAGTGAGAGGAAGCTCGGGAGTGAGAGGAAGCTCAGGAATGAGAGGAAGCTCAGGAGTGAGAGGAAGCTCAGGCAGGTTGATGGATCTACCAGATCCTGGCTGGCAGGCAGATCCTGGCTGACTGGCAGATCCTGGCTGACTGGCAGATCCTGGCTGACTGGCGGATCCTGGCCGACTGGCGGATCCTGGCCGACTGGCGGATCTGGAAGAGTCTGGTTGACTGGCAGATCTGGAAGAGTCTGGTTGACTGGCAGATCTGGAAGAGTCTGGTTGACTGGCAGATCTGGAAGAGTCTGGCTGACAGGCAGATCTAGAAGAGTTTTGCTGACTGGCAGATCTAGAAGAGTCTGGCTGACTGGCAGATCTGGAAGAGTCTGGCTGACTGGCAGATCTGGAAGAGTCTGGTTGACTGGCAGATCTGGAAGAGTCTGGTTGACTGGCAGATCTGGAAGAGTCCTGACTGGCAGATCTCGAAGGCTCCTTGCAAACTGACAGCTCCTTACAGACTAGCAGATCCTTGCAGACTGGCAGCTCCTTGCAGACTGACAGCTCCTTGCAGACTGACAGCTCCTTGCAGACTGGCAGCTCCTTGCAGACTGGCAGCTCCTTCCAGACTGGCAGCTCCTTGCAGACTGGCAGCTCCTTGCAGACTGGCAGCTCCGTGCAGACTGGCAGCTCCTTGCAGACTGGCAGCTCCTTGCAGACTGACAGCTCCTTGCAGACTGGCAGCTCCTTGCAGACTGACAGCTCTGGCTGCTTCATGCAGACTGACATCTCTGGCTGCTTCATGCAGACTGACAGCTCTGGCTGCTCCATGCAGACTGGAAGCTCCTTCCAGACTGGCAGCTCCTTGCAGACTGCAGCTCCTTGCAGACTGGCAGCTCCGTGCAGACTGGCAGCTCCTTGCAGACTGGCAGCTCCTTGCAGACTGACAGCCTTGCAGACTGGCAGCCCTGCAGACTGGCAGCTCCTTGCAGACTGACAGCTCTGGCTGCTTCATGCAGACTGACATCTCTGGCTGCTTCATGCAGACTGACAGCTCTGGCTGCTCCATGCAGACTGGAAGCTCTGGCTGCTTCATGCAGACTGACATCTCTGGCTGCTTCATGCAGACTGACAAATCTGGCTGCTTCATGCAGACTGACAGCTCTGGCTGCTCCACGCAGACTGACAGCTCTGGCTGCTCTATGCAGGCTGGCAGCTCTGGTTACGCTGAACAGGCAGGAGACTCCAGCAGCGCTGTAGAGGAAGAAGGCTCTAGCTGCGCTGAACAGGCGGGAGACTCCGCAGCGCGGGAGAGGAGAAAGGCTCGACAGCGCTGAGAGGCGGGAGACCCGACAGTGCAGGAGAGGCGAGGCGCTGTAGGCCTGATGCGTGGTGCTGGTACTGGTGGTACTGGACCGAGGACACGCGCAGGAAGCCTAGTGCGGGAGCCATCCGGAGGGCTGGGGTGTGTAGGTGGTACTGGATAGACCGGACCGTGCAGGCGCACTGGAGCTCTTGAGCACCGAGCCTGCCCAACCTTACCTGGCTCGATGCCCACTCTAGCCCGGCTGATACGAGGAGCTGAATATACCGCACCGGGCTATGCACCCGCACTGGGACACCGTGCGCACCACTGCATAACACGGTGCCTGCCCGGTCTCTAGCCCCCGGTAAGCACAGGGAGTTTGATCTCCTACCTGGCATACTCCCTGTGAGCTCCCCTCAATACATTTTTGGGGCTGACTGGCTTCCTTCCGCCTGCCGTGCTAGCTCCCTCATAATGCCGCCCTGCTTTTGCTGCCTCCAGCTCGGCTTTGGGGCGACAATAATCTCCAGGCTGTTCCCAGGGTCCTTTCCCGTCTAGAATCTCCTCCCAAGTCCATTTCTCCAAGTAGTGCAGCCTCTCCCACTGTAGTTGCTGCTGCTCCTGCTGCTGCTGCCTCTGTTGCCTCTCCTGCGGCTCCTGCCTGTTGACACGCTGCTTGGTCCGGTTGTGGTGGGTGATTCTGTAACGGTTTTCTAGGTGTGAAGGAGAGTCGGACCAAAATGCAGCGTGTAGATTGCGATCCATGTTTAATGAACAAACGTAACACGAATCTAAATACAAAACCTACAAAACAATAAACGTAACGAAAACCCGAAACAGCCTAATACTGGTGCACATACACACAGAACAAGGAATAAAGACGCTAAGGACAATCACCCACGACAAACTCAAAGAATATGGCTGCCTAAATATGGTTCCCAATCAGAGACAACGATAAACACCTGCCTCTGATTGAGAACCACTTCAGACAGCCATAGACTTAACTAGAACACCCCACTAGCTACAATCCCAATACATACACACCACATACACAAACCCATGCCACACCCTGGCCTGACCAAATAAATAAAGATAAACACAAAATACTTCGACCAGGGCGTGACAGCAGGTTTCATTGTATTAACAAGATTAAAACTCTGGTGCTTCCCGAGTGGCGCAGCCATCTAAGGCACTGCATCGCAGTACTCGAGGCATCACTACAGACCCGGGATTCGATCCTGTATCACACACGGACGTGATCGGGAGTCCCATTGCGCAGGGCACAATTGGCCCAGCGTCGACCCGATTAGATGAGGGTTTGGCCGGGGGGGCTTTCCTTGGCTCATCACGCTCTAGCAGCTCCTTGTGGCGGGCTGGGCGCCTGCAGGCTGACTTCGGCCGTCAGTTGAACGGTGTATCCTCTGACATATTGGTGCGGATGGCTTCTGGGTTAAACTGGCTGAGGCGTGGTTGGGCGGGTTACGTTTCAGAGGACGCATGAATAGACCTTCAACTCCCGAACTCGTTGGGGAGGTGCAGCGATGAGAAAATATCAACATTTGGGGAGAAACGGGGGGGGGAAATACAAAAAAAATGTAAATTACAACTCTACTGGTTCACAGTGCACACAAAGAACAATGCGTCCATCAAGAATCTTCATCCTTGCAGCCATGATGCCGAGTGCCTTCTCTGACTCCCTGACAAATGAGTGGTAGTAGTTCCAGGTATGCCCAGGTTTATGAAGATGGACAACTATGAATGAGAGTTAACAAGAGAATGTCAGATACAGTATATATATATATATATATTTTTTTTTTTTTTGGTAAACAAAGACAATTTTCCAGGAACCATATTCCAAAAGCCTTGATAAAATGACACCTCTCATATAGAGGTGCGGACATGTATGCATTATTAACAACAGAAAGTAGAAACAGAAACAGTTGAATTCATTCCAACATTCTGTTACCAACATTCCTTGATGAGTGCACATGAGGTTCTCGTGAAGGGGGAAATCTCCCAGGACAAAATGAGGACTTGGCGTTGTGGTACAAGGCAGGACAGCTGACGGTGGTGTATCTCGCCTGTAGAGCCATCTTCTCTGTCTCCATATATGTCCTGTAGTGGCCATCTTCTCTGTATCGATATCTCGCCTGTAGAGCCATCATCTTTGTCTCCATATCTCACTTACAGCGGGCATCTGCTCTGTCTCAGTATCTCACCTGTAGCGGCCATCTTCTCTGTAATATTGTTTGGCTGTAGATGGTTATTACCACCTCATCACCCTCTGATCTCCCAGGGTAATACTGTTTGGCTGTAGATGGTTATTACTACCTCATCAGCCTTTACTGTCCCAGGGTATTACTGTTTGGTTGTAGATGGTTATTACCACCTCATCACCCTCTACTCTCCCAGGGTAATATTGTTTGGCTGTAGATGGTTATTACCACCTCATCACCCTTTACTCTCCCAGGGTAATATTGTTTGGCTGTAGATGGTTATTACCACCTCATCAGCCTCTCCTGTCCCAGGGTATTACTGTTTGGCTGTAGATGGTTATTACCACCTCATCACCCTCTACTCTCCCAGGGTAATATTGTTTGGCTGTAGATGGTTATTACCACCTCATCACCCTCTACTCTCCCAGGGAAATATTGTTTGGCTGTAGATGGTTATTACCACCTCATCACCCTCTACTCTCCCAGGGTAATATTGTTTGGCTGTAGATGGTTATTACTACCTCATCAGCCTTACTGTCCCAGGGTATTACTGTTTGGTTGTAGATGGTTATTACCACCTCATCACCCTCTACTCTCCCAGGGTAATATTGTTTGGCTGTAGATGGTTAATACCACCTCATCAGCCTCTACTGTCCCAGGGTAATATTGTTTGGCTGTAGATGGATATTACCACCTCATCACCCTCTACTGTCCCAAGGTATTACTGTTTGTTTGTAGCTGGTTATTGTCACCTCATCACCCTCTACTGTCCCAGGGTAATACTGTTTGGCTGTAGATGGTTATTACCACCTCATCACCCTCTACTGTCCCAGGGTAATACTGTTTGGTTGTAGATGGTTATTACCACCTCATCACCCTCTACAGTCCCAGGGTAATATTGTTTGGCTGTAGATGGTTATTACCACCTCATCACCCTCTACTGTCCCAGGGTAATACTGTTTGGTTGTAGATGGTTATTACCACCTCATCACCCTCTACAGTCCCAGGGTAATATTGTTTGGCTGTAGATGGTTATTACCACCTCATCACCCTCTACTGTCCCAGGGTAATATTGTTTGGCTGTAGATGGTTATTACCACCTCATCACCCTCTACTGTCCCAGGGTAATATTGTTTGGCTGTAGATGGTTATTACCACCTCATCACCCTCTACTGTCCCAGGGTAATACTGTTTGGTTGTAGATGGTTATTACCACCTCATCACCCTCTACTCTCCCAGGGTAATATTGTTTGGCTGTAGATGGTTATTACCACCTCATCACCCTCTACTGTCCCAGGGTTATACTGTTTGGTTGTAGATGGTTATTACCACCTCATCACCCTCTACTGTGCCAGGGTATTACTGTTTGGCTGTAGATGGTTATTACCACCTCATCACCCTCTACTGTCCCAAGGTATTACTGTTTGTTTGTAGATGGTTATTGCCACCTCATCACCCTCTACTGTCCCAGGGTAATACTGTTTGGCTGTAGATGGTTATTACCACCTCATCACCCTCTGCTGTCCCAGGGTAATACTGTTTGGTTGTAGATGGTTATTACCACCTCATCACCCTCTACTGTCCCAGGGTAATATTGTTTGGCTGTAGATGGTTATTACCACCTCATCACCCTCTACTGTCCCAGGGTAATACTGTTTGTTTGTAGATGGTTATTACCACCTCATCAACCTCTACTGTCCCAAGGTATTACTGTTTGTTTGTAGATGGTTATTGCCACCTCATCACCCTCTACTGTCTCAGGGTAATATTGTTTGGCTGTAGATGGTTATTACCACCTCATCACCCTCTACTGTCCCAGGGTAATACTGTTTGGTTGTAGATGGTTATTACCACCTCATCAACCTCTACTGTCCCAGGGTAATACTGTTTGTTTTTAGATGGTTATTACCACCTCATCACCCTCTAATGTCCCAGGGTAATACTATTTGGCTGTAGATGGTTATTACCACCTCATTACCCTCTACTGTCCCAGGGTAATACTGTTTGGCTGTAGATGGTTATTACCACCTCATCACCCTCTACTGTCCCAGGGTATTACTGTTTGGCTGTAGATGGTTATTACCACCTCATCACCCTCTACTGTCCCAGGGTATTACTGTTTGGCTGTAGATGGTTATTACCACCTCATCACCCTCTACTGTCCCAGGGTAATACTGTTTGGCTGTAGATGGTTATTACCACCTCATCACCCTCTACTGTCCCAGGTTAATACTGTTTGGCTGTAGATGGTTATTACCACCTCATTACCCTCTACTGTCCCAAGGTATTACTGTTTGTTTGTAGCTGGTTATTGCCACCTCATCACCCTCTACTGTCCCAGGGTAATACTGTTTGGCTGTAGATGGTTATTACCACCTCATCACCCTCCACTGTCCCAGGGTAATACTGTTTGGTTGTAGATGGTTATTACCACCTCATCACCCTCTACAGTCCCAGGGTAATACTGTTTGGCTGTAGATGGTTATTACCACCTCATCACCCTCTACTGTCCCAGGGTAATACTGTTTGGCTGTAGATGGTTATTACCACCTCATCACCCTCTACTGTCCCAGGGTAATACTGTTTGGTTGTAGATGGTTATTACCACCTCATCACCTCTACTCTCCCAGGGTAATATTGTTTGGCTGTAGATGGTTATTACCACCTCATCACCCTCTACTGTCCCAGGGTAATACTGTTTGGTTGTAGATGGTTATTACCACCTCATCACCCTCTACTGTCCCAGGGTATTACTGTTTGGCTGTAGATGGTTATTACCACCTCATCACCCTCTACTGTCCCAGGGTATTACTGTTTGTTTGTAGATGGTTATTACCACCTCATCACCCTCTACTGTCCCAGGGTAATACTGTTTGGCTGTAGATGGTTATTACCACCTCATCACCCTCTACTGTCCCAGGGTAATACTGTTTGGTTGTAGATGGTTATTACCACCTCATCACCTCTACTGTCCCAGGGTAATACTGTTTGGCTGTAGATGGTTATTACCACCTCATCACCCTCTACTGTCCCAGGGTAATACTGTTTGTTTGTAGATGGTTATTACCACCTCATCACCCTCTACTGTCCCAGGGTATTACTGTTTGTTTGTAGATGGTTATTACCACCTCATCACCCTCTACTGTCCCAGGGTATTACTGTTTGGCTGTAGATGGTTATTACCACCTCATCACCCTCTACTGTCCCAGGGTAATACTGTTTGGTTGTAGATGGTTATTACCACCTCATCAACCTCTACTGTCCCAGGGTAATACTGTTTGTTTGTAGATGGTTATTACCACCTCATCACCCTCTAATGTCCCAGGGTAATACTGTTTGGCTGTAGATGGTTATTACCACCTCATTACCCTCTACTGTCCCAGGGTAATACTGTTTGGCTGTAGATGGTTATTACCACCTCATCACCCTCTACTGTCCCAGGGTAATACTGTTTGGCTTTAGATGGTTATTACCACCTCATCACCCTCTACTGTCCCAGGGTAATACTGTTTGGCTGTAGATGGTTATTACCACCTCATCACCCTCTACTGTCCCAGGGTATTACTGTTTGGCTGTAGATGGTTATTACCACCTCATCACCCTCTACTGTCCCAGGTTAATACTGTTTGGCTGTAGATGGTTATTACCACCTCATTACCCTCTACTGTCCCAGGGTAATACTGTTTGGTTGTAGATGGTTATTACCACCTCATCACCCTCTACTGTCCCAGGGTAATACTGTTTGGCTGTAGATGGTTATTACCACCTCATCAACCTCTACTGTCCCAGGGTAATACTGTTTGGCTGTAGATGTTTATTACCACCTCATCAACCTCTACTGTCCCAGGGTAATACTGTTTGTTTTTAGATGGTTATTACCAACTCATCGCCCTCTACTGTCCCAGGGTATTACTGTTTGGCTGTAGATGGTTATTACCACCTCATCACCCTCTACTGTCCCAGGATATTACTGTTTGGCTGTAGATGGTTATTACCACCTCATCACCCTCTACTGTCCCAGGGTAATACTGTTTGTTTGTAGATGATTATTACCACCTCATCAA
Organism: Oncorhynchus nerka; assembly: GCF_034236695.1. Taxonomy (NCBI): domain Eukaryota; kingdom Metazoa; phylum Chordata; class Actinopteri; order Salmoniformes; family Salmonidae; genus Oncorhynchus; species Oncorhynchus nerka. The sequence continues at coordinate 18,829,540 of NC_088400.1, read as the reverse complement.
CCTCTACTGTCCCAGGGTAATACTGTTTGTTTTTAGATGGTTATTACCACCTCATCACCCTCTACTGTCCCAGGGTAATACTGTTTGGCTGTAGATGGTTATTACCACCTCATCACCCTCTACTGTCCCAGGGTAATACTGTTTGGCTGTAGATGGTTATTACCACCTCATCACCCTCAACTGTCCCAGGGTATTACTGTTTGGCTGTAGATGGTTATTACCACCTCATCACCCTCTACTGTCCCAGGGTAATACTGTTTGGCTGTAGATGGTTATTACCACCTCATCACCCTCTACAGTCCCAGGGTATTATTGTTTGGCTGTAGATGGTTATTACCACCTCATCACCCTCTACTGTCCCAGGGTATATTGTTTGGCTGTAGATGGTTATTACCACCTCATCACCTCTACTGTCCCAGGGTATTACTGTTTGGTTGTAGATGGTTATTACCACCTCATCACCCTCTACTCTCCCAGGGTAATATTGTTTGGCTGTAGATGGTTAATACCACCTCATCAGCCTCTACTGTCCCAGGGTAATACTGTTTGGCTGTAGATGGTTATTACCACCTCATCACCCTCTACTGTCCCAGGGTAATACTGTTTGGTTGTAGATGGTTATTACCACCTCATCACCCTCTACAGTCCCAGGGTAATATTGTTTGGCTGTAGATGGTTATTACCACCTCATCACCCTCTACTGTCCCAGGGTAATATTGTTTGGCTGTAGATGGTTATTACCACCTCATCACCCTCTACTGTCCCAGGGTAATACTGTTTGGTTGTAGATGGTTATTACCACCTCATCACCCTCTACTCTCCCTGGGTAATATTGTTTGGCTGTAGATGGTTATTACCACCTCATCACCCTCTACTGTCCCAGGGTTATACTGTTTGTTTGTAGATGGTTATTACCACCTCATCCCCCTCTACTGTGCCAGGGTATTACTGTTTGGCTGTAGATGGTTATTACCACCTCATCACCCTCTACTGTCCCAAGGTATTACTGTTTGTGTGTAGATGGTTATTGCCACCTCATCACCCTCTACTGTCCCAGGGTAATACTGTTTGGCTGTAGATGGTTATTACCACCTCATCACCCTCTGCTGTCCCAGGGTAATACTGTTTGGTTGTAGATGGTTATTACCACCTCATCACCCTCTACTCTCCCAGGGTAATATTGTTTGGCTGTAGATGGTTATTACCACCTCATCACCCTCTACTGTCCCAGGGTAATACTGTTTGTTTGTAGATGGTTATTACCACCTCATCAACCTCTACTGTCCCAAGGTATTACTGTTTGTTTGTAGATGGTTATTGCCACCTCATCACCCTCTACTGTCCCAGGGTAATATTGTTTGGCTGTAGATGGTTATTACCACCTCATCACCCTCTACTGTCCCAGGGTAATACTGTTTGGTTGTAGATGGTTATTACCACCTCATCACCCTCTATTCTCCCAGGGTAATATTGTTTGGCTGTAGATGGTTATTACCACCTCATCACCCTCTACTGTCCCAGGGTAATACTGTTTGTTTGTAGATGGTTATTACCACCTCATCAACCTCTACTGTCCCAGGGTAATACTGTTTGTTTTTAGATGGTTATTACCACCTCATCACCCTCTAATGTCCCAGGGTAATACTATTTGGCTGTAGATGGTTATTACCACCTCATCACCCTCTACTGTCCCAGGGTAATACTGTTTGGCTGTAGATGGTTATTACCACCTCATCACCCTCTACTGTCCCAGGGTATTACTGTTTGGCTGTAGATGGTTATTACCACCTCATCACCCTCTACTGTCCCAGGGTATTACTGTTTGGCTGTAGATGGTTATTACCACCTCATCACCCTCTACTGTCCCAGGGTATTACTGTTTGGCTGTAGATGGTTATTACCACCTCATCACCCTCTACTCTCCCAGGGTAATACTGTTTGGCTGTAGATGGTTATTACCACCTCATCACCCTCTACTGTCCCAGGGTAACACTGTTTGGTTGTAGATGGTTATTACCACCTCATCACCGTCTACTGTCCCAGGGTAATACTGTTTGGCTTTAGATGGTTATTACCACCTCATCACCCTCTACTTTCCCAGGGTAATACTGTTTGGCTGTAGATGGTTATTACCACCTCATCACCCTCTACTGTCCCAGGGTAATACTGTTTGGTTGTAGATAGTTATTACCACCTCATCACCCTCTACTGTCCCAGGGTAATACTGTTTGGCTGTAGATGGTTATTACCACCTCATCACCCTCTACTGTCCCAGGGTAATACTGTTTGGTTGTAGATGGTTATTACCACCTCATCACCCTCTACTGTCCCAGGGTAATACTGTTTGGCTGTAGATGGTTATTACCACCTCATCAACCTCTACTGTCCCAGGGTAATACTGTTTGGCTGTAGATGGTTATTACCACCTCATCAACCTCTACTGTCCCAGGGTAATACTGTTTGTTTTTAGATGGTTATTACCAACTCATCAACCTCTACTGTCCCAGGGTAATACTGTTTGGCTGTAGATGGTTATTACCACCTCATCAACCTCTACTGTCCCAGGGTAATACTGTTTGTTTTTAGATGGTTATTACCAACTCATCGCCCTCTACTGTCCCAGGGTATTACTGTTTGGCTGTAGATGGTTATTACCACCTCATCACCCTCTACTGTCCCAGGATATTACTGTTTGGCTGTAGATGGTTATTACCACCTCATCACCCTCTACTCTCCCAGGGTAATACTGTTTGGCTGTAGATGGTTATTACCACCTCATCACCCTCTACTGTCCCAGGGTAACACTGTTTGGTTGTAGATGGTTATTACCACCTCATCACCCTCTACTGTCCCAGGGTAATACTGTTTGGTTGTAGATGGTTATTACCACCTCATCACCCTCTACTCTCCCAGGGTAGTATTGTTTGGCTGTAGATGGTTATTACCACCTCATCACCCTCTACTGTCCCAGGGTAATACTGTTTGTTTGTAGATGGTTATTACCACCTCATCAACCTCTACTGTCCCAGGGTAATACTATTTGGCTGTAGATGGTTATTACCACCTCATTACCCTCTACTGTCCCAGGGTAATACTGTTTGGCTGTAGATGGTTATTACCACCTCATCACCCTCTACTGTCCCAGGGTATTACTGTTTGGCTGTAGATGGTTATTACCACCTCATCACCCTCTACTGTCCCAGGGTAATACTGTTTGGTTGTAGATGGTTATTACCACCTCATCACCCTCTACTCTCCCAGGGTAATATTGTTTGGCTGTAGATGGTTATTACCACCTCATCACCCTCTACTGTGCCAGGGTAATACTGTTTGTTTGTAGATGGTTATTACCACCTCATCACCCTCTAATGTCCCAGGGTAATACTATTTGGCTGTAGATGGTTATTACCACCTCATTACCCTCTACTGTCCCAGGGTAATACTGTTTGGCTGTAGATGGTTATTACCACCTCATCACCCTCTACTGTCCCAGGGTATTACTGTTTGGCTGTAGATGGTTATTACCACCTCATCACCCTCTACTGTCCCAGGGTAATACTGTTTGGCTGTAGATGGTTATTACCACCTCATCACCCTCTACTGTCCCAGGGTATTACTGTTTGGCTGTAGATGGTTATTACCACCTCATCACCCTCTACTCTCCCAGGGTAATACTGTTTGGCTGTAGATGGTTATTACCACCTCATCACCCTCTACTGTCCCAGGGTAACACTGTTTGGTTGTAGATGGTTATTACCACCTCATCACCCTCTACTGTCCCAGGGTAATACTGTTTGGCTTTAGATGGTTATTACCACCTCATCACCCTCTACTGTCCCAGGGTAATACTGTTTGGCTGTAGATGGTTATTACCACCTCATCACCCTCTACTGTCCCAGGTAATACTGTTTGGTTGTAGATAGTTATTACCAGCTCATCACCCTCTACTGTCCCAGGTTAATACTGTTTGGCTGTAGATGGTTATTACCACCTCATCACCCTCTACTGTCCCAGGGTAATACTGTTTGGTTGTAGATGGTTATTACCACCTCATCACCCTCTACTGTCCCAGGGTAATACTGTTTGGCTGTAGATGGTTATTACCACCTCATCAACCTCTACTGTCCCAGGGTAATACTGTTTGGCTGTAGATGTTTATTACCACCTCATCAACCTCTACTGTCCCAGGGTAATACTGTTTGTTTTTAGATGGTTATTACCAACTCATCGCCCTCTACTGTCCCAGGGTATTACTGTTTGGCTGTAGATGGTTATTACCACCTCATCACCCTCTACTGTCCCAGGATATTACTGTTTGGCTGTAGATGGTTATTACCACCTCATCACCCTCTACTGTCCCAGGGTAATACTGTTTGTTTGTAGATGGTTATTACCACCTCATCAACCTCTACTGTCCCAGGGTAATACTGTTTGTTTTTAGATGGTTATTACCACCTCATCACCCTCTACTGTCCCAGGGTAATACTGTTTGGCTGTAGATGGTTATTACCACCTCATCACCCTCTACTGTCCCAGGGTAATACTGTTTGGCTGTAGATGGTTATTACCACCTCATCACCCTCAACTGTCCCAGGGTATTACTGTTTGGCTGTAGATGGTTATTACCACCTCATCACCCTCTACTGTCCCAGGGTATTACTGTTTGGCTGTAGATGGTTATTACCACCTCATCACCCTCTACTGTCCCAGGGTATTACTGTTTGGCTGTAGATGGTTAATACCACCTCATCACCCTCTACTGTCCCAGGGTATTACTGTTTGGCTGTAGATGGTTATTACCACCTCATCACCCTCTACTCTCCCAGGGTAATACTGTTTGGCTGTAGATGGTTATTACCACCTCATCACCCTCTACTGTCCCAGGGTAACACTGTTTGGTTGTAGATGGTTATTACCACCTCATCACCCTCTACTGTCCCAGGGTAATACTGTTTGGCTTTAGATGGTTATTACCACCTCATCACCCTCTACTGTCCCAGGGTAATACTGTTTGGCTGTAGATGGTTATTACCACCTCATCACCCTCTACTGTCCCAGGGTAATACTGTTTGGTTGTAGATGGTTATTATCACCTCATCACCCTCTACTGTCCCAGGGTAATACTGTTTGGTTGTAGATGGTTATTACCACCTCATCACCCTCTACTGTCCCAGGGTAATACTGTTTGGCTGTAGATGGTTATTACCACCTCATCAACCTCTACTGTCCCAGGGTTATACTGTTTGGCTGTAGATGGTTATTACCACCTCATCACCCTCTACTGTCCCAGGGTAATACTGTTTGTTTGTAGATGGTTATTACCACCTCATCAACCTCTACTGTCCCAGGGTAATACTGTTTGTTTTTAGATGGTTATTACCACCTCATCACCCTCTACTGTCCCAGGGTATTACTGTTTGGCTGTAGATGGTTATTACCACCTCATCACCCTCTACTGTCCCAGGGTAATACTGTTTGGCTGTAGATGGTTATTACCACCTCATCACCCTCTACTGTCCCAGGGTAATACTGTTTGGCTGTAGATGGTTATTACCACCTCATCACCCTCTACTGTCCCAGGGTAATACTGTTTGGCTGTAGATGGTTATTACCACCTCATCACCCTCTACTGTCCCAGGGTAATACTGTTTGGCTGTAGATGGTTATTACCACCTCATCACCCTCTACTGTCCCAGGGTAATACTGTTTGGCTGTAGATGGTTATTACCACCTCATCACCCTCTACTGTCCCAGGGTAATACTGTTTGGTTGTAGATGGTTATTATCACCTCATCACCCTCTACTGTCCCAGGGTAATACTGTTTGGTTGTAGATGGTTATTACCACCTCATCACCCTCTACTGTCCCAGGGTAATACTGTTTGGCTGTAGATGGTTATTACCACCTCATCAACCTCTACTGTCCCAGGGTTATACTGTTTGGCTGTAGATGGTTATTACCACCTCATCACCCTCTACTGTCCCAGGGTAATACTGTTTGTTTGTAGATGGTTATTACCACCTCATCAACCTCTACTGTCCCAGGGTAATACTGTTTGTTTTTAGATGGTTATTACCACCTCATCACCCTCTACTGTCCCAGGGTATTACTGTTTGGCTGTAGATGGTTATTACCACCTCATCACCCTCTACTGTCCCAGGGTAATACTGTTTGGCTGTAGATGGTTATTACCACCTCATCAGCCTCTACTGTCCCAGGGTATTACTGTTTGGCTGTAGATGGTTATTACCACCTCATCACCCTCTACTGTCCCAGGGTATTACTGTTTGGCTGTAGATGGTTATTACCACCTCATCACCCTCTAATGTCCCAGGGTAATACTGTTTGGCTGTAGATGGTTATTACCACCTCATCACCCTCTACTCTCCCAGGGTAATACTGTTTGGCTGTAGATGGTTATTACCACCTCATCACCCTCTACTGTGCCAGGGTAATACTGTTTGGTTCTAGATGGTTATTACCACCTCATCACCCTCTATCTCCCAGGGTAATACTGTTTGGCTGTAGATGGTTATTACCACCTCATCACCCTCTACTGTCCCAGGGTAATACTGTTTGGCTTTAGATGGTTATTACCACCTCATCACCCTCTACTGTCCCAGGGTATTACTGTTTGGCTGTAGATGGTTATTACCACCTCATCACCCTCTACTGTCCCAGGGTATTACTGTTTGGCTGTAGATGGTTATTATCACCTCATCACCCTCTACTGTCCCAGGGTAATACTGTTTGGTTGTAGATGGTTATTACCACCTCATCACCCTCTACTGTCCCAGGGTAATACTGTTTGGCTGTAGATGGTTATTACCACCTCATCAACCTCTACTGTCCCAGGGTTATACTGTTTGGCTGTAGATGGTTATTACCACCTCATCACCCTCTACTGTCCCAGGGTAATACTGTTTGTTTGTAGATGGTTATTACCACCTCATCAACCTCTACTGTCCCAGGGTAATACTGTTTGGCTTTTAGATGGTTATTACCACCTCATCACCCTCTACTGTCCCAGGGTATTACTGTTTGGCTGTAGATGGTTATTACTACCTCATCACCCTCTACTGTCCCAGGGTAATACTGTTTGGCTGTAGATGGTTATTACCACCTCATCAGCCTCTACTGTCCCAGGGTATTACTGTTTGGCTGTAGATGGTTATTACCACCTCATCACCCTCTACTGTCCCAGGGTATTACTGTTTGGCTGTAGATGGTTATTACCACCTCATCACCCTCTACTGTCCCAGGGTAATACTGTTTGGCTGTAGATGGTTATTACCACCTCATCACCCTCTACTCTCCCAGGGTAATACTGTTTGGCTGTAGATGGTTATTACCACCTCATCACCCTCTACTGTGCCAGGGTAATACTGTTTGGTTCTAGATGGTTATTACCACCTCATCACCCTCTATGTCCCAGGGTAATACTGTTTGGCTGTAGATGGTTATTACCACCTCATCACCCTCTACTGTCCCAGGGTAATACTGTTTGGCTGTAGATGGTTATTACCACCTCATCCCCCTCTACTGTCCCAGGGTAATACTGTTTGGCTGTAGATGGTTATTACCACCTCATCACCCTCTACTGTCCCAGGGTATTACTGTTTGGCTGTAGATGGTTATTACCACCTCATCACCCTCTACTGTCCCAGGGTAATACTGTTTGTTTTTAGATGGTTATTACCACCTCATCACCCTCTACTGTCCCAGGGTAATACTGTTTGGCTGTAGATGGTTATTACCACCTCATCACCCTCTACTGTCCCAGGGTAATACTGTTTGGTTGTAGATGGTTATTATCACCTCATCACCCTCTACTGTCCCAGGGTAATACTGTTTGGTTGTAGATGGTTATTACCACCTCATCACCCTCTACTGTCCCAGGGTAATACTGTTTGGCTGTAGATGGTTATTACCACCTCATCACCCTCTACTGTCCCAGGGTAATACTGTTTGGCTGTAGATGGTTATTACCACCTCATCACCCTCTACTGTCCCAGGGTAATACTGTTTGGTTGTAGATGGTTATTACCACCTCATCACCCTCTACTGTCCCAGGGTAATACTGTTTGGTTGTAGATGGTTATTACCACCTCATCACCCTCTACTGTCCCAGGGTAATACTGTTTGGCTGTAGATGGTTATTACCACCTCATCAACCTCTACTGTCCCAGGGTTATACTGTTTGGCTGTAGATGGTTATTACCACCTCATCACCCTCTACTGTCCCAGGGTAATACTGTGTGTTTGTAGATGGTTATTACCACCTCATCAACCTCTACTGTCCCAGGGTATTACTGTTTGGCTGTAGATGGTTATTACTACCTCATCACCCTCTACTGTCCCAGGGTAATACTGTTTGGCTGTAGATGGTTATTACCACCCCATCACCCTCTACTGTCCCAGGGTATTACTGTTTGGCTGTAGATGGTTATTACCACCTCATCACCCTCTAATGTCCCAGGGTAATACTGTTTGGCTGTAGATGGTTATTACCACCTCATCACCCTCTACTGTACCAGGGTAATACTGTTTGGTTCTAGATGGTTATTATCACCTCATCACCCTCTACTGTCCCAGGGTAATACTGTTTGGATGTAGATGGTTATTACCACCTCATCACCCTCTACTGTCCCAGGGTAATACTGTTTGGCTGTAGATGGTTATTACCACCTCATCAACCTCTACTGTCCCAGGGTTATACTGTTTGGCTGTAGATGGTTATTACCACCTCATCACCCTCTACTGTCCCAGGGTAATACTGTTTGTTTGTAGATGGTTATTACCACCTCATCAACCTCTACTGTCCCAGGGTAATACTGTTTGGTTGTAGATGGTTATTACCACCTCATCACCCTCTACTGTCCCAGGGTATTACTGTTTGACTGTAGATGGTTATTACTACCTCATCACCCTCTACTGTCCCAGGGTAATACTGTTTGGCTGTAGATGGTTATTACCACCTCATCAGCCTCTACTGTCCCAGGGTATTACTGTTTGGCTGTAGATGGTTATTACCACCTCATCACCCTCTACTGTCCCAGGGTATTACTGTTTGGCTGTAGATGGTTATTACCACCTCATCACCCTCTAATGTCCCAGGGTAATACTGTTTGGCTGTAGATGGTTATTACCACCTCATCACCCTCTACTCTCCCAGGGTAATACTGTTTGGCTGTAGATGGTTATTACCACCTCATCACCCTCTACTGTGCCAGGGTAATACTGTTTGGTTCTAGATGGTTATTACCACCTCATCACCCTCTATCTCCCAGGGTAATACTGTTTGGCTGTAGATGGTTATTACCACCTCATCACCCTCTACTGTCCCAGGGTAATACTGTTTGGTTGTAGATGGTTATTACCACCTCATCACCCTCTACTGTCCCAGGGTAATACTGTTTGGCTGTAGATGGTTATTACCACCTCATCAACCTCTACTGTCCCAGGGTTATACTGTTTGGCTGTAGATGGTTATTACCACCTCATCACCCTCTACTGTCCCAGGGTAATACTGTTTGTTTGTAGATGGTTATTACCACCTCATCACCCTCTACTGTCCCAGGGTAATACTGTTTGTTTTTAGATGGTTATTACCACCTCATCACCCTCTACTGTCCCAGGGTATTACTGTTTGGCTGTAGATGGTTATTACTACCTCATCACCCTCTACTGTCCCAGGGTAATACTGTTTGGCTGTAGATGGTTATTACCACCTCATCAGCCTCTACTGTCCCAGGGTATTACTGTTTGGCTGTAGATGGTTATTACCACCTCATCACCCTCTACTGTCCCAGGGTATTACTGTTTGGCTGTAGATGGTTATTACCACCTCATCACCCTCTACTGTCCCAGGGTAATACTGTTTGGCTTTAGATGGTTATTACCACCTCATCACCCTCTACTGTCCCAGGGTAATACTGTTTGGCTGTAGATGGTTATTACCACCTCATCACCCTCTACTGTCCCAGGGTAATACTGTTTGGTTGTAGATGGTTATTATCACCTCATCACCCTCTACTGTCCCAGGGTATTACTGTTTGGTTGTAGATGGTTATTACCACCTCATCACCCTCTACTGTCCCAGGGTAATACTGTTTGGCTGTAGATGGTTATTACCACCTCATCAACCTCTACTGTCCCAGGGTAATACTGTTTGTTTTTAGATGGTTATTACCACCTCATCACCCTCTACTGTCCCAGGGTATTACTGTTTGGCTGTAGATGGTTATTACCACCTCATCACCCTCTACTGTCCCAGGGTATTACTGTTTGGCTGTAGATGGTTATTACCACCTCATCACCCTCTACTGTCCCAGGGTAATACTGTTTGGCTTTAGATGGTTATTATCACCTCATCACCCTCTACTGTCCCAGGGTATTACTGTTTGGTTGTAGATGGTTATTACCACCTCATCACCCTCTACTGTCCCAGGGTAATACTGTTTGGCTGTAGATGGTTATTACCACCTCATCAACCTCTACTGTCCCAGGGTAATACTGTTTGTTTTTAGATGGTTATTACCACCTCATCACCCTCTACTGTCCCAGGGTATTACTGTTTGGCTGTAGATGGTTATTACCACCTCATCACCCTCTACTGTCCCAGGGTATTACTGTTTGGCTGTAGATGGTTATTATCACCTCATCACCCTCTACTGTCCCAGGGTAATACTGTTTGGTTGTAGATGGTTATTACCACCTCATCACCCTCTACTGTCCCAGGGTAATACTGTTTGGCTGTAGATGGTTATTACCACCTCATCAACCTCTACTGTCCCAGGGTTATACTGTTTGGCTGTAGATGGTTATTACCACCTCATCACCCTCTACTGTCCCAGGGTAATACTGTTTGTTTGTAGATGGTTATTACCACCTCATCAACCTCTACTGTCCCAGGGTAATACTGTTTGTTTTTAGATGGTTATTACCACCTCATCACCCTCTACTGTCCCAGGGTATTACTGTTTGGCTGTAGATGGTTATTACTACCTCATCACCCTCTACTGTCCCAGGGTAATACTGTTTGGTAGTAGATGGTTATTACCACCTCATCACCCTCTACTGTCACAGGGTAATACTGTTTGGTTGTAGATGGTTATTATCACCTCATCACCCTCTACTGTCCCAGGGTATTACTGTTTGGTTGTAGATGGTTATTACCACCTCATCACCCTCTACTGTCCCAGGGTAATACTGTTTGGCTGTAGATGGTTATTACCACCTCATCACCCTCTACTGTCCCAGGGTAATACTATTTGTTTGTAGATGGTTATTACCACCTCATCACCCTCTACTGTCCCAGGGTAATACTGTTTGGCTGTAGATGGTTATTACCACCTCATCACCCTCTACTGTCCCAGGGTATTACTGTTTGGCTGTAGATGGTTATTATCACCTCATCACCCTCTACTGTCCCAGGGTAATACTGTTTGGTTGTAGATGGTTATTACCACCTCATCACCCTCTACTGTCCCAGGGTAATACTGTTTGGCTGTAGATGGTTATTACCACCTCATCAACCTCTACTGTCCCAGGGTTATACTGTTTGGCTGTAGATGGTTATTACCACCTCATCACCCTCTACTGTCCCAGGGTAATACTGTTTGTTTGTAGATGGTTATTACCACCTCATCAACCTCTACTGTCCCAGGGTAATACTGTTTGTTTTTAGATGGTTATTACCACCTCATCACCCTCTACTGTCCCAGGGTATTACTGTTTGGCTGTAGATGGTTATTACTACCTCATCACCCTCTACTGTCCCAGGGTAATACTGTTTGGCTGTAGATGGTTATTACCACCTCATCACCCTCTACTGTCCCAGGGTAATACTGTTTGGCTGTAGATGGTTATTACCACCTCATCACCCTCTACTGTCCCAGGGTATTACTGTTTGGTTGTAGATGGTTATTACCACCTCATCACCCTCTACTGTCCCAGGGTAATACTGTTTGGCTGTAGATGGTTATTACCACCTCATCACCCTCTACTGTCCCAGGGTAATACTATTTGTTTGTAGATGGTTATTACCACCTCATCACCCTCTACTGTCCCAGGGTAATACTGTTTGTTTTTAGATGGTTATTACCACCTCATCACCCTCTACTGTCCCAGGGTAATACTGTTTGGCTGTAGATGGTTATTACCACCTCATCAACCTCTACTGTCCCAGGGTAATACTGTTTGTTTTTAGATGGTTATTACCACCTCATCACCCTCTACTGTCCCAGGGTATTACTGTTTGGCTGTAGATGGTTATTACTACCTCATCACCCTCTACTGTCCCAGGGTAATACTGTTTGGCTGTAGATGGTTATTACCACCTCATCAGCCTCTACTGTCCCAGGGTATTACTGTTTGGCTGTAGATGGTTATTACCACCTCATCACCCTCTACTGTCCCAGGGTATTACTGTTTGGCTGTAGATGGTTATTACCACCTCATCACCCTCTAATGTCCCAGGGTAATACTGTTTGGCTGTAGATGGTTATTACCACCTCATCACCCTCTACTCTCCCAGGGTAATACTGTTTGGCTGTAGATGGTTATTACCACCTCATCACCCTCTACTGTGCCAGGGTAATACTGTTTGGTTCTAGATGGTTATTACCACCTCATCACCCTCTACTGTCCCAGGTTATTACTGTTTGGCTGTAGATGGTTATTACCACCTCATCACCCTCTACTGTCCCAGGGTAATACTGTTTGGCTGTAGATGGTTATTACCACCTCATCCCCCTCTACTGTCCCAGGGTAATACTGTTTGGTTGTAGATGGTTATTACCACCTCATCACCCTCTACTGTCACAGGGTAATACTGTTTGGTTGTAGATGGTTATTATCACCTCATCACCCTCTACTGTCCCAGGGTAATACTGTTTGGTTGTAGATGGTTATTACCACCTCATCACCCTCTACTGTCACAGGGTAATACTGTTTGGTTGTAGATGGTTATTATCACCTCATCACCCTCTACTGTCCCAGGGTATTACTGTTTGGTTGTAGATGGTTATTACCACCTCATCACCCTCTACTGTCCCAGGGTAATACTGTTTGGCTGTAGATGGTTATTACCACCTCATCACCCTCTACTGTCCCAGGGTAATACTGTTTGTTTGTAGATGGTTATTACCACCTCATCAACCTCTACTGTCCCAGGGTAATACTGTTTGTTTTTAGATGGTTATTACCACCTCATCACCCTCTACTGTCCCAGGGTATTACTGTTTGGCTGTAGATGGTTATTACTACCTCATCACCCTCTACTGTCCCAGGGTAATACTGTTTGGCTGTAGATGGTTATTACCACCTCATCAGCCTCTACTGTCCCAGGGTATTACTGTTTGGCTGTAGATGGTTATTACCACCTCATCACCCTCTACTGTCCCAGGGTATTACTGTTTGGCTGTAGATGGTTATTACCACCTCATCACCCTCTAATGTCCCAGGGTAATACTGTTTGGCTGTAGATGGTTATTACCACCTCATCACCCTCTACTCTCCCAGGGTAATACTGTTTGGCTGTAGATGGTTATTACCACCTCATCACCCTCTACTGTCCCAGGTTATTACTGTTTGGCTGTAGATGGTTATTACCACCTCATCACCCTCTACTGTCCCAGGGTAATACTGTTTGGCTGTAGATGGTTATTACCACCTCATCCCCCTCTACTGTCCCAGGGTAATACTGTTTGGTTGTAGATGGTTATTACCACCTCATCACCCTCTACTGTCCCAGGTTAATACTGTTTGGTTGTAGATGGTTATTATCACCTCATCACCCTCTACTGTCCCAGGGTAATACTGTTTGGTTGTAGATGGTTATTACCACCTCATCACCCTCTACTGTCACAGGGTAATACTGTTTGGTTGTAGATGGTTATTATCACCTCATCACCCTCTACTGTCCCAGGGTATTACTGTTTGGTTGTAGATGGTTATTACCACCTCATCACCCTCTACTGTCCCAGGGTAATACTGTTTGGCTGTAGATGGTTATTACCACCTCATCAACCTCTACTGTCCCAGGGTAATACTGTTTGTTTTTAGATGGTTATTACCACCTCATCACCCTCTACTGTCCCAGGGTATTACTGTTTGGCTGTAGATGGTTATTACCACCTCATCACCCTCTACTGTCCCAGGGTATTACTGTTTGGCTGTAGATGGTTATTACCACCTCATCACCCTCTACTGTCCCAGGGTAATACTGTTTGTTTTTAGATGGTTATTACCACCTCATCACCCTCTACTGTCCCAGGGTAATACTGTTTGGCTGTAGATGGTTATTACCACCTCATCACCCTCTACTGTCCCAGGGTAATACTGTTTGGTTGTAGATGGTTATTATCACCTCATCACCCTCTACTGTCCCAGGGTAATACTGTTTGGTTGTAGATGGTTATTACCACCTCATCACCCTCTACTGTCCCAGGGTAATACTGTTTGGCTGTAGATGGTTATTACCACCTCATCAACCTCTACTGTCCCAGGGTTATACTGTTTGGCTGTAGATGGTTATTACCACCTCATCACCCTCTACTGTCCCAGGGTAATACTGTTTGTTTGTAGATGGTTATTACCACCTCATCAACCTCTACTGTCCCAGGGTAATACTGTTTGGCTGTAGATGGTTATTACCACCTCATCAACCTCTACTGTCCCAGGGTAATACTGTTTGGCTGTAGATGGTTATTACCACCTCATCCCCCTCTACTGTCCCAGGGTAATACTGTTTGGTTGTAGATGGTTATTACCACCTCATCACCCTCTACTGTCCCAGGGTATTACTGTTTGGTTGTAGATGGTTATTACCACCTCATCACCCTCTACTGTCCCAGGGTAATACTGTTTGGCTGTAGATGGTTATTACCACCTCATCAACCTCTACTGTCCCAGGGTAACACTGTTTGTTTTTAGATGGTTATTACCACCTCATCAGCCTCTACTGTCCCAGGGTATTACTGTTTGGCTGTAGATGGTTATTACCACCTCATCACCCTCTACTGTCACAGGTTAATACTGTTTGGTTGTAGATGGTTATTACCACCTCATCACCCTCGACTGTCCCAGGGTAATACTGTTTGGCTGTAGATGGTTATTACCACCTCATCAACCTCTACTGTCCCAGGGTTATACTGTTTGGCTGTAGATGGTTATTACCACCTCATCACCCTCTACTGTCACAGGTTAATACTGTTTGGTTGTAGATGGTTATTACCACCTCATCACCCTCTACTGTCCCAGCGTAATACTGTTTGGCTGTAGATGGTTATTACCACCTCATCCCCCTCTACTGTCCCAGGGTAATACTGTTTGGTTGTAGATGGTTATTACCACCTCATCACCCTCTACTGTCACAGGTTAATACTGTTTGGTTGTAGATGGTTATTATCACCTCATCACCCTCTACTGTCCCAGGGTAATACTGTTTGGTTGTAGATGGTTATTACCACCTCATCACCCTCTACTGTCACAGGGTAATACTGTTTGGTTGTAGATGGTTATTATCACCTCATCACCCTCTACTGTCCCAGGGTATTACTGTTTGGCTGTAGATGGTTATTACCACCTCATCACCCTCTACTGTCCCAGGGTATTACTGTTTGGCTGTAGATGGTTATTACCACCTCATCACCCTCTACTGTCCCAGGGTAATACTGTTTGTTTTTAGATGGTTATTACCCACTCATCACCCTCTACTGTCCCAGGGTAATACTGTTTGGCTGTAGATGGTTATTACCACCTCATCACCCTCTACTGTCCCAGGGTAATACTGTTTGGTTGTAGATGGTTATTATCACCTCATCACCCTCTACTGTCCCAGGGTAATACTGTTTGGTTGTAGATGGTTATTACCACCTCATCACCCTCTACTGTCCCAGGGTAATACTGTTTGGCTGTAGATGGTTATTACCACCTCATCAACCTCTACTGTCCCAGGGTTATACTGTTTGGCTGTAGATGGTTATTACCACCTCATCACCCTCTACTGTCCCAGGGTAATACTGTTTGTTTGTAGATGGTTATTACCACCTCATCAACCTCTACTGTCCCAGGGTAATACTGTTTGGCTGTAGATGGTTATTACCACCTCATCAACCTCTACTGTCCCAGGGTAATACTGTTTGGCTGTAGATGGTTATTACCACCTCATCCCCCTCTACTGTCCCAGGGTAATACTGTTTGGTTGTAGATGGTTATTACCACCTCATCACCCTCTACTGTCACAGGGTAATACTGTTTGGTTGTAGATGGTTATTATCACCTCATCACCCTCTACTGTCCCAGGGTATTACTGTTTGGTTGTAGA
>NC_088400.1:18795710-18808210 GCF_034236695.1 Oncorhynchus nerka | reverse complement strand
GGGGAAGAAGGGAGGACAGTGCTTTTTTTGATAAACTTGAATGGGTATTTAACACCAATGCTTTATCAATCATGTAGGCCTACAGTACAACATAGTCTTGTTTACGAAACAAAATCTGTAATTTTCAATGAACATGTTGGGGTTTAATTACATTTACATTTACATTTAAGTCATTTAGCAGACGCTCTTATCCAGAGCGACTTACAAATTGGGCAATCCGAAACTAGAAGACTGTCGTCTTTAGAGAGAGAGTTATTAGTCTCTCTCTCTGACTGGTCAGTAGTGTGTGTTTGGCTGGGGAGTGACAAGGCTTTTCCAGACAGACCATAATAAAACTCTTCTGACTCTGAATAATAGATGCTGTCTGAGAGAGTTGAAGTAGTCTGTCCTTCCTTCCGTTCTTTACTTAGAAAGCGTGGAAAGTCAAGCTGGAAAAGATCGTCCCAGAAATGGACACTTTTAAGATGTATTTTAGGGTCACAAAGGGAATAGAGAGGAAGAGGTTGAAGTTTTAGCTAACTGATGATACAGGTTGTCTGGTAGTTGTTCTCTCTTAGGGAGATAAAAATATACATTTACTCAATCTCTACCTCTCTCTCTTTATCTCTGTATGTCTCTCTATCTCTGTATGTCTCTCTCTCTCTATCTCTGTATGTCTCTCTCTCTCTATCTATGTATGTCTCTCTCTCTATCTATGTATGTCTCTCTCTCTCTCTTATTGTCTCTCTCTATCTCTGTAAGTCTCTCTCTCTCTCTCTTATTGTCTCTCTCTATCTCTGTATGTCTCTCTCTCTCTCTTATTGTCTCTCTCTATCTCTGTATGTCTCTCTCTCTCTCTCTTATTGTCTCTCTCTATCTCTGTAAGTCTCTCTCTCTATATCTGTATGTCTCTCTATCTCTATCTCTGTATGTCTCTCTCTCTATCTATGTATGTCTCTCTCTCTCTCTTATTGTCTCTCTCTATCTCTGTAAGTCTCTCTCTCTATCTCTGTAAGTCTCGCTCTCTATATCTGTATGTCTCTCTATCTCTATCTCTGTATGTCTCTCTCTCTCTATCTCTGTATGTCTCTCTCTCTCTCTTATTGTCTCTCTCTATCTCTGTAAGTCTCTCTCTCTATCTCTGTATGTCTCTCTCTCTCTCTTATTGTCTCTCTCTATCTCTGTATGTCTCTCTCTCTATATCTCTGTATGTCTCTCTCTCTATATCCCTGTATGTCTCTCTATCTCTGTATGTCTCGCTCTCTCTCCATCTCTGTATGTCTCTCTCTATATATTTCTGTAAGTCTCTCTCTCTCCATCTCTGTATGTCTCTCTCTCTATCCCTCTTATTATCTCTCTCCATCTCTATATGTCTCTCTCTCTATCTCTCTTATTCTCTCTCTCCATCTCTGTATGTCTCTCTGTCTATCTCTCTTATTCTCTCTCTCCATCTCTGTATGTCTCTCTCTCTCTTATTCTCTCTCTATATCTCTGTATGTCTCTCTCTCTATCTCTGAATGTCTCTCTCTCTCTTTGTATGTCCCTCTCTCTCTGACTCTCTCTCTCTCTCTCTCTCTCTCTCTCTCTCTGTATGTCTCTCTGTATGTCTCTCTCTCTGACTCTCTTTCTCTCTCTCTCTGTATGTCTCTCTCTCTGACTCTATTTCTCTCTATCTCTGAGAGCCATGTCTGCCTACGCTGGCCTTTCTCAATAGCAAGGCTATACATAGTCTGTACATAGTCAAGGCTTTCCTTAAGTTTGGGTCAGTCACAGTGGTCAGGTATTCTGCCACTGTGTACTCTCTGTTTAGGGCCAAAAATCATTCTAGTTTGCTCTGTTTTTTTGTTAATTATTTCCAATGTGTCAAGTAGTTATCTTTTTGTTTTCTCATGACTTGGTTGGGTCTAATTGTGCTGCTGTCCTGGGGATCTGTGGGGTGTGTATGTGTTTGTGAACAGAGCCTCAGGACCAGCTTGCTCTGTATGTCTCTCACTATCTCTCTCTGTATATGTCTCTCACTATCTCTCTCTCTCTCTCTCTCTCTCTCTCTCCCTCTGCAAGTCTCTCTATCTCTCCATCTCTGTATGTTTCTCTCTATCTCTCTCTACTGCTGTGAAGTATGGTTACTTGTATAACTTTAAATGTCCTGTGTTTTTGTTTAAATAATAATTTTCATCATGACTGCTCTGTATCCCTGACAACACCTACACACATCAGGTAGAAGTACTGTACAGGTATTACATTCAGAATGACTCTCTTTCTGTCACACACACTAACACACACACCAACTCACACTTGTCCATTTTTGTGACAGTATGTATTAATCACTAGTTAGTATGTATCATTACCTAACTAAGCAGAGCTGAGAGAGAGAGAAAGAGAGAGATAGAAAGAGATACTCTCAACACTCAAAGTTGCTCTCTCTCTTTCTCTCATCAGCATGACAATTCATCAGAGATGAGGTTATTCATGTGACTGAAGGCGTCCTGTTTTCCTTTCCTCTCAGAGGCAGAGAGAGAGTCAGTCCAACCTGACGTGGCCCTTTCCTCTCAGAGAGGCAGAGAGAGAGTCAGTTCAAGCTGATGTGGCCCTTTCCTCTCAGAGAGGCAGAGACAGAGTCAGTCCAACCTGACGTGGCCCTTTCCTCTCAGAGAGGCAGAGAGAGAGTCAGTCCAACCTGATGTGGCCCTTTCCTCTCAGAGAGGCAGAGAGAGAGTCAGTCCAACCTGATGTGGCCCTTTCCTCTCAGAGGCAGGCAGTGGCCCTTTCCTCTCAGAGAGTCAGTCCAACCTGATGTGGCCCTTTCCTCTCAGAGAGGCAGAGAGAGAGTCAGTCCAACCTGATGTGGCCCTTTCCTCTCAGAGAGGCAGAGAGAGAGTCAGTCCAACCTGATGTGGCCCTTTCCTCTCAGAGAGGCAGAGAGAGAGTCAGTCCAACCTGATGTGGCACACTTGTGATTTTGCACGAGGCACACAGCAGCAGATCATCTTGATGAGAACATATTTGAGGAGGTAACCTTTAGTGAATATGATTTCATACTTTGTGAATCTGGAGTGGGGTGGTGTAGGGTGGTGCAGGGTGGTGCAGGGTGGTGCAGGGTAGTGCAGGGTGGTGTTGGGTGGTGCAGGGTGGTTCAGGGTGGTACAGGGTAGTGCAGGGTGGTGCAGGGTGGTGCAGGGTAGTGCAGGGTGGTGCAGGGTAGTGCAGGGTGGTGCAGGGTGGTGCACGGTAGTGTAGGGTGGTGCAGGGTGGTGCAGGGTAGTGCAGGGTGGTGCAGGGTGGTGCAGGGTAGTGCAGGGTGGTGCAAGGTGGTGCAGGGTAGTGTTCGCGGGGGAGTGAATCAGATGTGCTAACATCTATATACTGTAAGATATGATTTGATTGACTTGTACACCTCCAGCTAAAACAGAAAGAGACAGAAATACCAACAGTCAGAGAGAGAAAAGGAAAACAGCAGCAAACAGAAGAGAAAAGAACAGAAAAACATGTCTAAGAATCTTTGCTACATTTTCTAGAGGCACTGCAAACAGAGAAAAAACTGAACGAAAGAGAAGAAAGAAAGGCAGGTGATTTAGACAGAGTAGCTCCAAACATAACACACAAAACCCAACATCACATTTAAAAGCATCTTCATAGAATGACTCATGACTTCTATTTGTGTCCAGTGACGACTACAGTAAAGAGGCAGCATGGAACACAGGGGTGGGTCAGAACCCTCCAGAGCAACCCTCAGAAAACCTGACTCCAAATGGAACCCTCTCAAGCCAATGACAATCCTGGAGTGGGCATCCAATTGATCCCCATGGTAACAGAGAGGAATGGTAGAGCACTCTCCACCTCCCTCACCTCCTTCTCTCCCTCCTTCTCGCTCCTTCTCTCCATCATTTCCTTTCCTTTCATGTGTAAATGCTTGTCCATTGTCAGGGTTCTGTCCTGGAGATGCTGAAGATGAGTGGAGAGTAGCATTCAGAAAAAGGAGAAGAGGAGAGGAGAGGCAGCAGCTACCATCTAGAGGAATAGATGAGTGTTTGTGTTCTCTGTATGTGTATCATGTATAATGAAAGGGTCTGGCTTAGACAAGGGCTTTGTTTGTGTGTCAGTTCAAGCATAAGAGGACCAATGAGGAGCTCTGACGTTACACAGCCAACTGTAGAAGAGTTCTTCAGTCCTGGTCAGACACAGACCACACACACACACACCTGGTCCTAGAGTGCCACAGGGTGTGGTTCCTGGTTCAGGCTTCGGTTCAAGACCAGCACACAATTAAAAACTGCTGATTCAACAAGTCAAACCCTGCACCACTGTAGTTCTCCAGGTCTAGAGTTCTAACTAAAGCTAACATACCCTGTAGTTCTCCAGGTCTAGAGTTCTAACTAAAGCTAACATACCCTGTAGTTCTCCAGGTCTAGAGTTCTAACTAAAGCTAACATACCCTGTAGTTCTCCAGGTCTAGAGTTCTAACTAAAGCTAACATACCCTGTAGTTCTCCAGGTCTAGAGTTCTAACTAAAGCTAACATACCCTGTAGTTCTCCAGGTCTAGAGTTCTAACTAAAGCTAACATACCCTGTAGTTCTCCAGGTCTAGAGTTCTAACTAAAGTTAACATACCCTGTAGTTCTCCAGGTCTAGAGTTCTAACTAAAGCTAACATACCCTGTAGTTCTCCAGGTCTAGAGTTCTAACTAAAGCTAACATACCCTGTAGTTCTCCAGGTCTAGAGTTCTAACTAAAGCTAACATACCCTGTAGTTGTCCAGGTCTAGAGTTTATTTTATTTAACCTTTATTTAACTAGGCAAACTAGGCATTTAACTAGGAAAAAAATCTTATTTACAATGGCAGCCTACCAAAAGGCAAAAGGCCTCTTGCGGGGAAGAGGGCTTCGGATTAAAAATGTAAAATAAACACACATCACAACAAGAGAGACAACCCACCACTACATAAAGAGAGACCTAAAACAACAGCATAGCAAGGCAGCAACATATGACAACACAGCATAGTAGCAACACAACATGGTGGCAGCACAAAACATGGTGCAAACATTATTGGGCACAGACAACAGCACAAAGCACAAGTTAGAGACAACAATACATCACACAAAGCAGCCACAACTGTCAGTAAGATTGTCCATGATTGAGTCTTTGAATGAAGAGATTGAGATAAACTGTACAGTTTGAGTGTTTTTTGCAACTCGTTCCAGTTACTAGCTGCAGCGAACTGAAAAGAGGAGCAACCCAGGGATGTGTGTGCTTTGGGGACCTTTAACAGAATGTGACTGGAAAAACAGGTGTTGTATGTGGAGGATGAGGGCTGCAGTAGATATCTCAGATAGGGGGAATGAGGCCTAAGAGGGTTTTATAAATAAGCATCAGCCAGTGGGTCTTGCGATGTGTTTACAGAGATGACTAGTTTACAGAGGAGTGTAGAGTGCAGTGATGTGTCCTATAAGGAGCATTGGTGGCAAATCTGATGGCCGAATGGTAAAGAACATCTAGCCGCTCGAGAGCACCCTTACCTGTTTATCTATAAATTATGTCATCGTAATCTAGCATTGGGTAGGATGGTCATCTGAATCAGGGTTAGTTTGGCAGCTGGGGTGAAAGAGGAGCGATTACGATAGAGGAACCAAGTCTAGATTTAACTTTAGCCTGCAGCTTTGATATATGCTGAGAGAAGGACAGTGCACCTTCTAGCCATACTCCCGAGTACTTGAATGAGGTGACTACCTCAATCTCTAAACCCTCAGTGGTAGTACTAACACCTGTGGGAGGAGGGGCATTCTTCTTACCAAACCACATGACCTTTGTTTTGGAGGTGTTCAGAAAAATGTTAAAGGTAGAGAAACCTTGTTGGACACTCAGAAAGCTTTGTTGTAGAGCGTTTAACACAAAATCCGGGGGGGGGGCAGCTGAGTATAAGACTGTATCATCTACATATAAATGGATGAGAGAGCTTCCTACTGCCTGAGCTATGTTGTTGATGTAAATTGAGAAGAGCGTGGGGCCTAGGATCAAGCCTTGGTGTACACCCTTGGTGACAAGCAGTGGCTGAGACAGCAGATTTTCTGACTTTATACACTACACTTTTTGATTAAGGTAGTTAGCAAACCAGCCCAAATACCCTTCAGAGACACCAATACTCCTTAGCCGGCCCACAAGATTGGAATGGTCTACCGTATCAAAAGCTTTGGCCAAGTCAATAAAAAGAGCAGCACAATATTGCTTAGAATCAAAGGCAATGTTGACATCATTGAGGACCTGCACCACTGTAGTTCTCCAGGTCTAGAACCGGCTTTGTATTCATGTTACCTGATTAAATTGCTGTACAATATGAGAGGACGGTTGCAGTAACACATCCATAACCTGAACGGAAACCAGATTGTGTCCCCGAGAGAATACTATAGACATCAAGAAAGACAGTCAGTTGATTATTGACAAGTTTTGATAAACAGGGCAAAATAGAAATAGGCCTATAACAGTTAGGATCAGCTTTATCTCCTCCTTTAAATAAAGGACAAACCGTGGCTGCCTTCCAAGCAATGGGAACCTCCCCAGAAAGGAGGGTCAGGTTTAAAAGTTTAGAGATAGGCTTGGCGATGATAGGGGCGCCAACATAAAGAAGAAAGGGTCTAAACCATCTGACCCAGATGTTTTTTTTGCCAAGTTTAAGTAGCTCCTTTAGCACCTCGGACTCAGTGACTGCCTGCAGGGAGTAACTTTGTAGTAGGGCAGTAGGAAAAAGTGGGAGAGGCATCGGGGATAGTCGCATTAGAAAAGGTGGGAGATGAGGAAATCTTGGATGGGCAAGGAGGCATGGCTGAGTCAAATAGGAATCCTGACTTAAAGAAGTGGTGATTAAAGAGATCAGCCATGTGCTTCTTGTCAGTAACAACCACATCATCAACATTAAGGGACATGGAGCGGCTGTGAGGAGGAGGGTTTATTCTCCAGGTCTTTAACCGTTTTCCAGAATTTCTTGGGGTTAGACCCACAGAGAGAGAGCTGCTCCTTAAAGAAACTAACTTTGGCCTTCCGGATAGCCTGAGTGCACTTATTTCTCATTTGCCTGAACAAAAGCCAGTCAGCCTGAGCATGCATATGCCGAGTCTTTCGCCTAATGCATTTCTTGAGGTGGAGTAATTCTGCAAGATCACTGGTCGAACCAGGGGCTGAAACTGTTTTTATTTATCATTTTCTTTATGGGGGCGTGTTTGTTAACAATACCACAGCAAATATTAAAAAAGAAGGTCCAAGCGTCTTCGACAGAGGAGATCAAGCTAATTCTATACCATTTTACAGAGGCCAGTTCATGAAGGAAGGCTTGCTCATTAAACTTTTTTAGCAAGCGTCTATGACCAATTAGGACAGGTTGTTTCACTGAGAAGCCATTACGAACACAGGCTGTAAAACAGTGATCACCAAGGTCATTACAGAAAACACCAGACTGATACCTATCAGGATTATTTGTGAGGATAAGATCAAGAAGAGTAGCCTTTTCTGGGTGTTTGGAGTCATACCTTGTGGGATTGGTAATAATCTGAGAAAGATTTAGGGAGTCCCATTGCTTTAGGACTTGGTCATATGGATTAAGCATGTCCAAGATTAGGTCATCTAGCAGGACAAATTCAGACTTAGTGTAAGGGGCCAGGAGAGAGCTTAGGGCAGGTAGGGTACAGGCCGGTGCGGATGGAGGACGATAGCACCTAGCAACAGTCAACAAAGAGCTATTTGAAAGTTTAATGCTTAAAACCAGCAAATCAAATTGTTTGGGGACAGACTTGGTGGAGACAACCGAGCACTGAAGGTGATCCTTGGTAAAGATTGCCACTCCCCCACCATCTGTCTTGCCGAAAAAGGTTATAACCAGAAAGGTTAACATCAGTATTCAAAACACTCTTCCTTAACCACGTCTCAGTAATGACCAACACATCTGGATTGGAGCTGTGAACCCACACTTTCAATTGATACATTTTAGGTAATAAGCTTCTAGTGTTAATGTGCAGGAAACCCAGAGCAGGAAACCCAGAGCAGGAAACCCAGAGCAGGAAACCCAGATCAGGAAACCCAGAGCAGGAAACCCAGAGAAGGAAACCCAGAGCAGGAAACCCAGAGCAGGAAACCCAGATCAGGAAACCCAGAGCAGGAAACCCAGAGCAGGAAACCCAGAGCAGACGTCAGAGCATAAGTCAGAATTACAGCTAGCAACAGTAGATGGGCCAGGGTGTACATGCACATTTCCAGATATCATCAACAGTAATACTATCAAGGCACGGCAGAGGACAGGGAGAGCTCTGCAGTGCTGATTTACGACATCTGAATGTGCATCAGATGGCAACAAGATCATATTGTACAGCAATTTCATCAGGTAACATGAATACAAAGCCGGTTCTAACTGGGTTCTAACTAAAGCTGATATACCCTGTAGCTCTTCAGGACCAGAGAAGGTGACAACTGCCTCAAAGTTTAGGATCGCCTTTTTGTATGTGACAAATCTGATTAGTGTGATGAATGATGATCTGCAGTGATGAACTAATGGCTGAAATGACTACTAAGGAAATGCAGTGATGAACTAATGGCTGAAATGACTACTAAGGAAATGCAGTGAGGAATGAATGGGGATGGAAGTGTTCATTTAGGAAGAAAACAAATAACAATTCATCACCATCTATCATTTCTCTGTGTGAACATATGGGATGTTTAGTTTGTTTTTGTCTACAGTGTTGTATTTGCATTATGATGGAGAAGAGATCAGAGGAGGAGAGAGGGCAGAAGTGGGGTCAGAGAGAGAGAGAGAGACGACAGGAAGGAAGAGAGGCACAGGTGGAGGGTGAGTGAAACTGTTTAGCATGGAAGAGTGGAGATGCATTGTAATTGTTTGTGATGAAGACAATCTTGAGTCGTCTTTTCTTTAAGCCATAAAAACAGTGAGGAATAAAGTCAGTGACATTGCTGTGCTATCCAGGTCACTTTCATACTAAGACGTTTTTCCGCCAACTTTAGCTTCCCAACAACTTTTTGCCAACTTTCATTATATCTGAAAGGTATTGCCGGTGACAAAGCCTATCATTTTATTTTTGCCAACCGACATAGTCATGATTGTGGAACAATTCTGACTACGGCTTGGAATTTCTGAACCAGAATTGACTTCCTGACGCATGACACTCACTTGTGTAAACCTATCACAAAGTTTCACAGGGATGAAGTACTTCCTACTTCTATCAGTGCCATTTCAGCTTCGTATTGTCATCTACTTTTCCTCGTACTGCTTTGAATGTCCTGTTCAGTGTCCTCTATTCGCCGTGATGACAGTGATGTCTGGGCCTCAGATAACCAATAAAAAGTGATAACAAATAAAGCCTGCTCCTTGACCACCATATGTGCAGGAAATGGGACAACAAACTGACATTATGACAGGAAGTGATACACACCATCTGTCTCACACTTTTACACCCCTCCCACCGTTCAGAGTTCCTAACCCCTCCCACCATTCAGAGTTCCTAACCCCTCCCACCGTTCAGAGTTCCTAACCCCTCCTACCGTTCAGAGTTCCTAACCCCTCCCACCGTTCAGAGTTCCTAACCCCTCCCACCGTTCAGAGTTCCCAACCCCTCCCACCGTTCAGAGTTCCCAACCCCTCCCACCGTTCAGAGTTCCTAACCCCTCCCACCGTTCAGAGTACCCAACCCCTCCCACCGTTCAGAGTTCCTAACCCCTCCCACCGTTCAGAGTTCCTAACCCCTCCCACCGTTCAGAGTTCCTAACCCCTCCCACCGTTCAGAGTTCCTAACCCCTCCCACTGTTCAGAGTTCCTAACCCCTCCCACCGTTCAGAGTTCCTAACCCCTCCCACCGTTCAGAGTTCCTAACCCCTCCCACCGTTCAGAGTTCCTAACCCCTCCCACCGTTCAGAGTTCCTAACCCCTCCCATCGTTCAGAGGTCCCGGCTAAAGCACTGGGTGTATAAACGGCTAATGCCGACAAGAAGGAGGCAACATGGGCTATCTATGAAAGGGCATCATATAAACATTACCCAGTTGTATTTACAGGCATCATGCTGTGAATCCTATGTAAAAGTGGTGTGTGTTTGCTCAAGTTACTTTTACTGTGTGAGGATGATGGCATCTGGAGTTTTCTCCTGCAACCGCCCAGTGCTCTCACGCTTTACCTTAGAAAGAGAGTGGTCAATTGTCTGGCGAGAGGTTACACACACACACAATGTTACGAGTTGGTTGGGGCCAGGGAGAGAAGGAGAAGGAGACATGTTTAGGTATTGGAAGATTCTTTTTTATTTGCATGTTTTTATTAGGATCCCCATTAGCTGATGCCATAACGTCAGTTAGTCTTTCTGGGGTCCAAAGGAGAGAGAGAGGAGGAAGGAGGCATGTTTAAGTAGGCTATTGGGGGCCAGAGAGATAGAGAGAAGGAGGCATGTCTAGGCAGGCTATTGGTGCCAGGGAGATAGAGAGAAGGAGGCATGTTTAGGCAGGCTATTGCCAGGAGATAGAGGAGGAGGCATGGGAGATATTGGTGAGATAGAGAGAGGGAGGAGGAGGCATGTTTAGGCAGGCTATTGGTGCCAGGGAGATAGAGAGGAGGAGGAGGCATGTCTAGGCAGGCTATTGGTGCCAGAGGAGGCATGTTTAGGCAGGCTATTGGTGCCAGGGTGATAGAAAGAGGAGGAGGCATGTCTAGGCAGGCTATTGGTGCCAGGGAGATAGAGAGAGGAGGAGGCATGTTTAGGAAGGCTATTGGTGCCAGGGAGATAGAGAGAGGAGGAGGCATGTTTAGGCAGGCTATTGGTGCCAGGGAGATAGAGAGGAGGAGGCATGTTTAGGCAGGCTATTGGTGCCAGGGAGATAGAGAGGAGGAGGCATGTTTAGGCAGGCTATTGGTGCCAGGGAGATAGAGAGGAGGAGGCATGTCTAGGCAGGCTATTGGTGCCAGGGAGATAGAGAGAGGAGGAGGCATGTCTAGGCAGGCTATTGGTGCCAGGGAGATAGAGAGGAGGAGGCATGTCTAGGCAGGCTATTGGTGCCAGGGAGATAGAGAGAGGAGGAGGCATGTTTAGGCAGGCTATTGGTGCCAGGGAGATAGAGAGGAGGAGGCATGTCTAGGCAGGCTATTGGTGCCAGGGAGATAGAGAGAGGAGGAGGCATGTCTAGGCAGGCTATTGGTGCCAGGGAGATAGAGAGAGGAGGAGGCATGTCTAGGCAGGCTATTGGTGCCAGGGAGATAGAGAGAGACCAGTTACGTTCCTGAGGTAATTGTAGGTCTGAGTGCAGAGTGAGACACGGGATGCTGAGTCAGAAAGGCTCGGGATGGGGATCTGTGTCAGTTCAGTGGGTCTCTCTCTCCCTGTGTGTATGTGGTGTGTGTGTGTTTTAGGCATGGCTCTGAATTAGGGAGTTTAGGATCAATGTCTGGTGTAATTAGCTAATATTGATCAGCCACTAGCCAGACTGGCTGTCACAGTGTACTGTTCATCTCACCACTTTACTTAGCTAGCCTTCCCCCTTAACAGGCAATCACACACACACACACACACACACACACACACACACACACACACACACACACACACACACACACACACACACACACACACACACACACACACACACACACACACACACACACACACACACACACACACACACACCCTGCGCAGCTCTATAACAAACAAACAATTCAGCAAACACAGCGGCCCCCTCCCAATGGACCTACAAAATGTCAAGAACAATCTATGTATCTATTTGTTCTACCAGGCAAAGTCTCATTGAGTTTTACAAGTTTTTTTTTTACAAAAGAGACCGGTATTAAATTGCAGCAAACATATAGTTATGGAAAATTATCCAAATTAAAGCACTGATTCTAAAGTACAATAACAAATGATAAATTATTACAGACATATAAAGATTAAAATATAAATGTTTTGGGGAAGATATTTTCCCCCTCTCTTGTCCTCATTTGTTTTCTACAAAATAAGTCTGTCATTATCACAGAACCTGTCTGTCATTATCACAGAACCTGTCTGTCATTATCACAGAACCTGTCATTATCACAGAACCTGTCTGTCATTATCACAGAACCTGTCTGTCATTATCACAGAACCTGTGTCTTAGATAGAACCTGTCTGTCTTACATAGATCCTGTCTGTATTACATAGATCCTCTCTGTCTTACATAGATCCTGTCTGTCTTAGATATAATCAGTCTGTTCTATGACTGAAGTTACACAAAGCAACTTTCAAGCAATTTTTGTTTCTCTAGTGACATCATCACACGCAACTTTGCTGTTACATGAAGCAACTCAAACGCGATTAAAATGGCACGCAACAGCCAATTCAATTCAAATGTTTCTGTCATGTTGTCCGAGAGTTCTACAATCACCCCATGTTTTTCAGCTGCATTACATTGTGCTTTCACAAATTATTTGTTTATCCAACCATTTGGTTAATGTAACAGGATGGATGTAGACAAAATGTACAATTTAGCTAACTAGCCAAAATGACATTGCAAACACTAAC